>NW_026290157.1:0-7995 GCF_023373465.1 Oncorhynchus keta | reverse complement strand
TACTGGTCTAGTACTGTATTAGACTGATTGCTGGTGTAGTACTGTATTCGACTGAGAGGAGAGACCTAGACAGTGACTAGAGAGGAGAGACCAGACGGTGACTAGAGAGGAGAGACCAGACAGTGACTAGAGAGAAGAGACCAGACAGTGACTCGAGAGGAGAGACCAGCCAGTGACTAGAGAGAAGAGACCAGACAGTGAATAGAGAGGAGAGACCAGACAGTGACTAGAGAGGAGAGACCAGGCAGTGACTCGAGAGGAGAGACCAGACAGTGACTAGAGAGAATACACCAGACAGTGACTAGAGAGGAGACACCAGACAGTGACTAGAGAGGAGATACCAGACAGTGACTAGAGAGGAGAGACCAGACAGTGACTAGAGAGGAGACACCAGACAGTGACTAGAGAGGAGATACCAGACAGTGACTAGAGAGGAGAGACCAGACAGTGACGAGAGAGGAGACACCAGACAGTGACTAGAGAGGAGACACCAGACAGTGACTAGAGAGAAGAGACCAGACAGTGACTAGAGAGAAGACACCAGACAGTGACTAGAAAGAAGACACCAGACAGTGACTAGAGAGAAGAGACCAGACAGTGACTAGAGAGAAGAGACCAGACAGTGTTGAGAAGAGACCAGACAGTGACTAGAGAGAAGAGACCAGACAGTGACTAGAGAGAAGAGACCAGACAGTGATGAGAAGAGACCAGACAGTGACTAGAGAGAAGAGACCAGACAGTGACTAGAGAGAAGAGACCAGACAGTGATGAGAAGAGACCAGACAGTGACTAGAGAGAAGAGACCAGATAGTGACTAGAGAGAAGAGACCAGACAGTGACTAGAGAGAAGAGACCAGACAGTGTCTAGAGCGAAGAGACCAGACAGTGACTAGAGAGAAGAGACCAGACAGTGTCTAGAGCAAAGAGACCAGACAGTGACTAGAGAGAAGAGACCAGACTTTGACTCGAGAGGAGAGACCAGACAGTGACTAGATGGAAGAGACCAGACAGTGACTAGAGAGGAGAGACCAGACAGTGACTAGAGAGGAGAGACCAGACACTGACTAGAGAGGAGAGACCAGACAGTGACTAGAGAGAAGACACCAGACAGTGACTAGAGAGGAGACACCAGACAGTGACTAGAGAGGAGATACCAGACAGTGACTAGAGAGGAGAGACCAGACAGTGACAAGAGAGGAGACACCAGACAGTGACTAGAGAGGAGATACCAGACAGTGACTAGAGAGGAGAGACCAGACAGTGACGAGAGAGGAGACACCAGACAGTGACTAGAGAGGAGACACCAGACAGTGACTAGAGAGAAGAGACCAGACAGTGACTAATATAATAATAATATATGCCATTTAGCTGACGCTTTTATCCAAAGCGACTTACAGTCATGTGTGCATACATTCTACGTATGGGTGGTCCCGAGGATCGAACCCACTACTCCTGGCGTTACAAGCGCCATGCTCTACCAACTGAGCTACAGAAGGACCACAGTGATGAGAAGAGACCAGACAGTGACTGGAGAGAAGAGACCAGATAGTGACTAGAGAGAAGAGACCAGACAGTGACTAGAGAGAAGAGACCAGACAGTGTCTAGAGCGAAGAGACCAGACAGTGACTAGAGAGAAGAGACCAGACAGTGACTAAAGAGAAGAGACCAGACAGTGACTAGAGGGAAGAGACCAGACAGTGATGAGAAAGAAGAGACCAGACAGTGACTAAAGAGGAGAGACCAGACAGTGATGAGAAGAGACCATTGATTTGATAAAATAGCATGTCATGTATCACTTAGTCCATAGTAAAGACACAACACAGGGTGGGGCTCACATGTATAGGAAAACTAGGAAGCACACATGAACACAAACACCTGTCCTCTGATAAACTGACACGCACACAAACATACAAACACAGGCCCAGGCCGATATATTCAAGTTCTTGAGGTTCAAGGACAAGGTGAAGTGTTCTGCAAAGAGCCAATAACTTGAGGGGAACGACATCTCTCTCAACAAAGATGATCCTGAAGCTGTGCTCCAGAGGAGAATATAACTGATCCTGGGCATGAAAGCTGCTAGAGCGCTGGGGATATTGCTTATATCCGATATGAAAGGCTCAATGTCCACCCTCCTCCAAAAAGCCTGAAGGGATTAGAGAGCTAAGCCTATGGGCTCGTAGCTTCAACCCCGCAGCACACACACACACACACACACACACACACACACACACACACACACACACACACACACACACACACACACACACACACACACACACACACACACACACACACACACACACACACACACACACACACACACACACACACACACACACACACACACACACACACACACACACACACACTGATTCAATGGACTGCTAAATGTGCTTTAGCAGTCCAAAATTAAAAATGTATTTTTGCTTGTTCTTGTCCATATGATGTCTATCTCTGAGAAGCTATCCAGGAAAGGGCTGAAAATAGCCCATAATAATATATTTAGCCTTAGAAAATAAGGTTCACTAAATCATTAACGTGCTAACATCAGATAACATTCATATATTAGCAATTTCTGAGACTCACTTTAGATAATTCATTGAGGATGTAAACTCAGCAAAAATAATCGTCCTCTCACTGTCAACTGTATTTGTTTTCAGCCAACTTAACATGTAAAATATTTGTATGAACATAACAAGATTCAACAACTGAGACATAAACTGAACAAGTTCCACAGACATGTGACTAACAGAAATGGAATAATGTGTCCCTGAACAAAGGGGGTCAAAATGAAAAGTAATAGCCAGTATCTGGTGTGGCCACCAGCTGCATTAAGTACTGCAGTGCAACTCCTCCTCATGGACTGCACCAGATTTGCCAGTTCTTGCTGTGAGATGTTACCCCACTCTTCCACCAAGCACCTGCAAGTTCCCAGGCATTTCTGGGGGAATGTTCCTAGCCCTCACACTCCGATCCAACAGTCCCAGACGGACTGAATGGGATTGAGATCCGGGCTCTTCGCTGGCCATGGCAGATCACTGACATTCCTGTCTTGCAGGAAATCACCACAGAACGAGCAGTATGGCAGGTGACACTTGTCATACTGGAGGGTCATGTCAGGGGATGAGACAGCAGGAAGGGTACCACATGAGGAAGGAGGATGTCTTCCTGTAACAAGATCAGTCCGATGATGCTGAGACACTGCTCCCAGATCATGACGGACCCTCTACCTCCAAATTGATCCCGCCTCCAGAGTACAGGGCCTCGTAACGCTCATTCCTTTGACGATAAACGCGCGAATCCGACAATCACCCCTGGTGAGACAAAACCGTGACTCGTCAGTGAAAAAGCACTTTTGCCAGTCCTGTCTGGTCCAGCGACGGTGGGTTTGGTGCCCATAGGCGACGATGTTGCCGGTGATGTCTGGTGAGGACCTGCCTTACAACAAGCCTACAAGCCCTCAGTCCAGCCTCTCTCAGCCTATTGCGACAGTCTGAGCACTGATGGAGGGATTGTGCGTTCCTGGTGTAACTTGGGCAGCTGTTGCTGCCATCCTCTACCTGTTCCACAGGTGGGATGTACCGATCTTGTGCAGGTGTTGTTACACGTGGTCTGCCACTGCGAGGATGATCAGCTGTCCGTCCTGTCTCCCTGTAGCGCTGTCTTAGGCGTCTCACTGTACGGACATTGCAATTTATTACCATGGCCACATCTGCAGTCCTCATGCCTCATTGCAGCATGCCTAAGGCATGTTCACACAGATGAGCAGGACTCTGGGCATCTTTCTTTTGTGTTTTTCAGAGTCAGTAGAAAGGCCTCTTTAGTGTCCTAAGTTTTCATAACCGTGACCTTAATTGCCTACCGTCTGTAAGCTGTTAGTGTATTAACGACCGTTCCACAGGTGCATGTTCATTAATTGTTTATGGTTCATTGAACAAGCAGGGAAACACTTTACAATGAAGATCTGAGAAGTTATTTGGATTTTTTTATAATTATCTATGAAAAACAGGGACCTGAAAAAGGGTCATATCTTTTTTGCTGAGTTTAGCAGTAGCAATACAAGGATGTAACATCTATAGAAGAGACAGGGATACTTATGGGGGGAGGTGTTACTATTATACAGCACCAGTCAAAAGTTTGGACACCAACTCATTCAAAGGTTTTACTTTTTTTTACATTGTAGAATAATAGTGATGATTTCAAAACTATGAAATAACACATATGATAAAAATAAAAATAATTATATATATATATATATATAGGGATTAGAAATGATGCAGACAATTACATAGATGGAGGCTACAATCTATCTGATCTACCCCCTAAACAAAGGTTCCTACAGCTCGGCCTAAAACAGTGTACAAGAGATCATACAAACGTGTGTGAATGATGTTTAAAATATGTGTTGGTCTGATGTGATGAATATGAGCATCCAGACGCTGCACTTTGTGAAAATTGCTTCTTCCGATTATTGATAAGCATGTACCTGTTCAATTGACAGTTAGAACTCCATGGATTGATGAGGAATTGAAAACTGTATGGTTGAAATGAGATAATATGTCTGTCTGCACATCTGACTTACTGCAAAATTGAGAAATGATGTGACTAAACTCAACAAAAAGAAGAAAGTGTATTATGAAGCCAAGATCAATCATCTAAAGAATGAAAGTTTTATGGGCAGAAAGACCAATTCAACTCCATCTTTCATCGAATCAGATGGGTCTATTAATCCCAAAACCAGTTGATGCTGCCAATTATCTGAATGATTAGTTCATTGGCAAAGTGGGCACATTTAATGTCAACAACGAACAGTGAGCCATCATACTCAATCCATTAAAAACAATATAATAATAATGAAAGACAAACATTTGTAAAGTTAGTGTGGAAAGATGATTGTTATCGATCATTATAATGACAAACCTCCTGTATTGACAACTTAGATGGAAAGATACTGATATCACAGGCATATATCATTTATTTTTTTCAATAACGTGCTACAGTAGAGTTGGGGGTCTCCTGATATTGACAAAAATACTTAGATGGAAGGATACTGAGGGGGGAGACATTGGGGTACCACATATCACAGGCATATAGACAGCGGGTACATGATTCATTGTACAGGACAGAGAAGAGCTTTTTTCAGCGGGGCACATGATAGACCGCAGCAGCCAGTAAGGACAGAGAACAGCTTGAGGGCTGATAGAGACAGAGGGTACATGATAGACTGCAGCAGCTGTACAGGACAGAGAAGAGCTTGCTGGTGATAAGACAGAGGGTTGATAGACTGAGCAGCTGAGGACAGAGAAGAGATGGGCTGATAGAGACAGAGGGTTAAAGATAGCAGCTGTGTGAAGAGAAGAGCTAGGGTTTCAGATGTTTGTACAGAAGATGGGCAGGACAGAGGGACTCTGCTGTTCTTGGACTGAACTGGAGAGGGAGCCGTCAGGGGTGACAGCTGGTTCCACCATCCCGTAGGGGTGACAGGACATAGAAGAGCTTGGACTGGGCTGAGGGGAGCCACTCACCGTAGGGGTGACATGATAGACTGCAGAGGGAGCTCCCGTAGGGTGACAGGACATAGAAGAGCTTGGACTGGACTGAGAGGGGAGCTGCCCTCCCGTAGGGGTGACAGGACATAGAAGAGCTTGGACTGGACTGAGAGGGAGCTGCCCTCCCGTAGGGGTGACAGGAGGAGCTTGGACTGGACTGAGAGGGAGGCCAGAGACCTGAGAGCTGGCTGGGAGAGAGGGAGATGCTCAGGTTGGAGAACGGAGGTTCGTTGGAGGTAGGGGTTTGATCAGAGCCTGAAGGTAGGGAGGGGCAGTTCCTCTTACTGTTCCATGGTAACCACCATGGTCTTGTAGTGGATGCGGCTTCGACTGGGAAGCCAGTGGAGTGTGTGTAGGAGTGGGGTGAGTTGAGAAGAGAACTTAGGAAGGTTGAAAGCCAGGAGGGCTGTGGCATTCTGGATAAGGTTGCAGGGGTTTGATGGCACAAACAGGAGCCCAGCCCACAGCGTGTTGCAGTAGTCTAGACGGGAAAGGACATGTGCCTGGATTAGGACCTGCGCCGCTTCCTGTGTGAGATAGAGTCCTACTCTACTGATGTTGTAGAGAATGAACCTGCAGGAACAGGTCACTGCTGATGGTTACAGAGAACAACAGGTGTTGTCCAGCCACGCCAAGGTTCTTTGCACTCTGGGAGGGTGACACTGTGGAGTTGTCAACCGTGATGGAGATGTCTTTGAGCGGGCAGGTCGTCCACAGGAGGAAGAGCAGCAGAGGTTGAGCTTTAGGTGGTGGGCTGACATCCCAGTTGAGGAATCAGCCAGGTAACCAGAATGTGTGTTGCCACCTGGGTGTCAGGGAAGCCAGGAAGGAGAAAAGTTGTCTGCATAGCAATGATAGGGAGAGACCATGTGAGGATATGACGGAGCCGAAAGTGACTTGGTGTATAGCGAGAAGAGGGTCTAGAACCGAGGCCCTGGGGAACACCAGTAGTGAGAGTACGTGGTGCAAACACAGATCCTCTCCACGTGTCGCCTGGTAGGAGCGGCCTGCCAGACAGGACGCAGAGTGTACAGAGCCTGAGACAACCAGCCCTGAGAGGGTGGAGAGGAGGATCTGATAGAGCCTGAGACCCAGCCTGAGAGGGTGGAAAGGATCTGATAGAGCCTGAGACAACCAGCCTGAGAGGGTGAGAGAATCTGATAGAGTCGAGACAACCAGCCCTGAGAGGGTGGAGAGGGAGGATCTGATAGAGCCTGAGACAGCCAGCCCTGAGAGAGGCTGAAGGAGGATCTGATAGAGCCTGAGACAACCAGCCCTGAGGGTGGAGAGGAGGATCTGATAGAGCCTGAGACAACCAGCCCTGAGAGGGTGGAGAGGAGGATCTGATAGAGCCTGAGACAGTCTCAGCCCTGAGAGGGTGGAGAGGAGGATCTGATAGAGCCTGAGACACCCAGCCCTGAGAGGGAGAGAGGAGGATCTGATAGAGCCTGAGACAACCAGCCCTGAGAGGGTGGAGAGGAGGATCTGATAGAGCCTGAGACAACCAGCCCTGAGAGGGTGGAGAGGAGGATCTGATAGAGCCTGAGACAACCAGCCCTGAGAGGGTGGAGAGGAGGATCTGATAGAGCCTGAGACAACCAGCCCTGAGAGGGTGGAGAGGAGGATCTGATAGAGCCTGAGACACCCAGCCCTGAGAGGGTGGAGAGGAGGATCTGATAGAGCCTGAGACACCCCAGCCCTGAGAGGGTGGAGAGGAGGGTCTGATAGGAGCCTGAGACACTCCAGCCCTGAGAGGGGGTGGAGAGGGAGGATCTGATAGAGCCTGGAGACACCCAGCCCTGAGAGGGTGGAGAGGAGGGTCTGATAGAGCCTGGAGACACCCAGCCCTGAGAGGGTGGAGGGAGGATCTGATAGAGCCTGAGACAACCAGCCCTGAGAGGGTGGAGAGGAGGATCTGATAGAGCCTGAGACACCCAGCCCTGAGAGGGTGGAGAGGAGGATCTGATAGAGCCTGAGACAACCAGCCCTGAGAGGGTGGAGAGGAGGATCTGATAGAGTCTGAGACAACCAGCCCTGAGAGGGGTGGAGAGGAGGATCTGATAGGAGCCTGAGACAACCAGCCCTGAGAGGGTGGAGGAGGAGGATCTGATAGAGCCTGAGACACCCAGCCCTGAGAGGGTGGAGAGGAGGGTCTGATAGAGCCTGAGACACCCAGCCCTGAGAGGGGTGGAGAGGAGGATCTGATAGAGCCTGAGACAACCAGCCCTGAGAGGGTGGAGAGGAGGATCTGATAGAGCCTGAGACACCCAGCCCTGAGAGGGTGGAGAGAGGAGGATCTGATAGAGTCTGAGACAACCAGCCCTGAGAGGGTGGAGAGGAGGATCTGATAGAGCCTGGAGACACCCCAGCCCTGAGAGGATGGAGAGGAGGATCTGATAGAGCCTGAGACACCCAGCCCTGAGAGGGTGGAGAGGAGGATCTGAT
>NW_026290156.1:0-32376 GCF_023373465.1 Oncorhynchus keta | reverse complement strand
GAGCTACAGTGATGTTGACTGAGGCAGAGCTACAGTGACTGAGGCAGAGCTACAGTGACTGAGGCAGAGCTACAGTGATGTGACTGAGGCAGAGCTACAGTGATGTTGACTGAGGCAGAGCTACAGTGACTGAGGCAGAGCTACAGTGATGTTGACTGAGGCAGAGCTACAGTGATTTGACTGAGGCAGAGCTACAGTGACTGAGGCAGAGCTACAGTGACGTTGAGCTGAGGCAGAGCTACAGTGATGTTGACTGAGGCAGAGCTACAGTGATGTTGACTGAGGCAGAGCTACAGTGACTGAGGCAGAGCTACAGTATGTTGACTGAGGCAGAGCTACAGTGACTGAGGCAGAGCTACAGTGATGTTGACTGAGGCAGAGACTAGTCAAGTGACGCTGACTGAGGCAGAGCTACAGTGATGCTGACTGAGGCAGAGCTACAGTGATGTTGACTGAGGCAGAGCTACAGTGATGTTGACTGAGGCAGAGCTATAGTGATGTTGACTGAGGCAGAGCTACAGTGACTGAGGCAGAGCTACAGTGATGTTGACTGAGGCAGAGCTTAGCAGTGACTGAGGCAGAGCTACAGTGATGTTGACTGAGGCAGAGCTATAGTGATGTTGACTGAGGCAGAGCTACAGTGATGTTGACTGAGGCAGAGCTACAGTGATGTTGACTGAGGCAGAGCTATAGTGATGTTGACTGAGGCAGAGCTACAGTGATGTTGACTGAGGCAGAGCTATAGTGATGTTGACTGAGGCAGAGCTACAGTGATGTTGACTGAGGCAGAGCTACAGTGACGTTGACTGAGGCAGAGCTACAGTGATGTTGACTGAGGCAGAGCTACAGTGATGTTGACTGAGGCAGAGCTATAGTGATGTTGACTGAGGCAGAGCTATAGTGACTGAGGCAGAGCTACAGTGATGTTGACTGAGGCAGAGCTACAGGTGGACTGAGGCAGAGCTACAGTGAGCGTTGACTGAGGCAGAGCTACAGTGATGTTGACTGAGGCAGAGCTACAGTGATGTTGACTGAGGCAGAGCTACAGTGATGTTGACTGAGGCAGAGCTACAGTGATGTGTGACTGAGGCAGAGCTACAGTGATGTTGACTGAGGCAGAGCTACAGTGACTGAGGCAGAGCTACAGTGACTGAGGCAGAGCTACAGTGACTGAGGCAGAGCTACAGTGATGTTGACTGAGGCAGAGCTACAGTGATGTTGACTGAGGCAGAGCTATAGTGATGTTGACTGAGGCAGAGCTACAGTGACTGAGGCAGAGCTATAGTGATGTTGACTGAGGCAGAGCTACAGTGATGTTGACTGAGGCAGAGCTATAGTGATGTTGACTGAGGCAGAGCTACAGTGATGTTGACTGGAGGCAGGCACAGTGATGTTGACTGAAGGCCATAGTGATGTTGACTGAGGCAGAGCTACACTGTCTGGTGAAGGTGCTGTAAGGTGGTAAAGGACTGGTACACACCCTGACAGGACAGCATGTCGCACCCAGAGCTATAGTGACGTTGACTGAGGCAGAGCTATAGTGATGTTGACTGAGGCAGAGCTATAGTGATGTTGACTGTCTGGTGAAGGTGCTGTAATGTGTGGTGAAGGACTGGTACACACCCTGACAGGACAGCATGTCGACCCAGAGCTATAGTGATGTTGACTGAGGCAGAGCTATAGTGATGTTGACTGAGGCAGAGCTACAGTGCCTGGAGGCAGAGCTACAGTGACTGAGGCAGAGCTACAGTGACTGAGGCAGAGCTACAGTGATGTTGACTGAGGCAGAGCTACAGTGACTGAGGCAGAGCTACAGTGACTGATGCAGAGCTACAGTGACTGAGGCAGAGCTACAGTGACTGAGGCAGAGCTACAGTGACTGAGGCAGAGCTACAGTGACTGAGGCAGAGCTACAGTGACGTTGACTGAGGCAGAGCTACAGTGACGTTGACTGAGGCAGAGCTACAGTGACTGGAGGCAGAGCTACAGTGACTGAGGCAGAGCTACAGTGACTGAGGCAGAGCTACGGTGATGTTGACTGAGGCAGAGCTACAGTGACTGAGGCAGAGCTACGGTGATGTTGACTGAGGCAGAGCTACAGTGACTGAGGCAGAGCTACAGTGACTGAGGCAGAGCTACAGTGACTGAGGCAGAGCTACAGTGACTGAGGCAGAGCTACGGTGATGTTGACTGAGGCAGAGCTACAGTGACTGAGGCAGAGCTACAGTGACTGAGGCAGAGCTACAGTGACTGAGGCAGAGCTACAGTGACTGAGGCAGAGCGACGGTGATGTTGACTGAGGCAGAGCTACAGTGACTGAGGCAGAGCTACAGTGACTGAGGCAGAGCTACAGTGACTGAGGCAGAGCGACAGTGACTGAGGCATAGCTACAGTGACTGAGGCAGAGCTACAGTGACTGAGGCAGAGCTACAGTGATGTTGACTGAGGCAGAGCTACCAAGTAGCTGAGGCAGAGCTATAGTAGCGTTGAGCTGAGGCAGAGCTATAGTGGCTGAGGCAGAGGCTATAGTGTTGACTGAGCAGAGCTATAGTAGCTGAGCAGAGCTATAGTAGTATTGACTGAGGCAGAACTTGAAGTGACTGGCCAGAGCTACAATGGCGATGTTGACTGTCTGGTGAAGGTGCTGTAATGTGTGGTAAAGGACTGGTAACACTGACAGGACAGTGGCTGCCCAGAAACTATAGTGATGTTGACCAGAGCTACAGTGATGTTGACTGAGGCAGAGCTATAGTGATGTTGACTGGAGCTACAGCAGAGCTATAGTGACTGAGGCAGAGCTTCAGTGACTGGCGGAGCTACAGTGACTGAGGCAGAGCTATAGTGATGTTGACTGAGAGAGCTATGGCAGAGCTACAGTGACTGACTGAGAGAGCTATAGTGATGTTGACTGAGGCAGAGCTACCCAGTGATGTTGACTGGCAGAGCTACAGTGACTGAGGCAGAGCTACAGTGATATTGGCAGAGCTATAGTGATGTTGACTGAGGGCAGAGCTATAGTGATGTTGACTGAGGCAGAGCTACAGTGAACAGTATAGATGTTGACTGAGGCAGAGCTACAGTGACTGAGGCAGAGCTACAGTGACTGAGGCAGAGCTATAGTGATGTTGACTGAGGCAGAGCTATAGTGATGTTGACTGAGGCAGAGCTACAGTGATGTTGACTGAGGCAGAGCTATAGTGGCTGAGGCAGAGCTACAGTGATGTTGACTGAGGCAGAGCTACAGTGACTGAGGCAGAGCTACAGTGACTGAGGCAGAGCTATAGTGATGTGGAGGCAGAGCGTGATGACTGAGGCAGAGCTACAGTGACTGAGGCAGAGCTATAGTGATGTTGGGACTGAGCAGAGCTATAGTGACTGAGGCAGAGCTATAGTGATGTTGACTGAGGCAGAGCTTCCGTGATGTTGACTGGCGCAGAGCTACAGTGGCGTTGACTGAGGCAGAGCTATGGTGATGTTGACTGAGGCAGAGCCACAGTGGTTGACTGAGGCAGAGCGACAGTGACTGAGGCAGAGCTGTGAGTGATGTTAGTGGCTGAGGCAGAGCTATAGTGACGTTGACTGAGGCAGAGCTATAGTGGCTGAGGCAGAGCTATAGTGATGTTGACTGAGGCAGAGCTTCAGTGGCTGAGGCAGAGCTACAGTGATGTTGGGACTGAGGCAGAGCTATAGTGATGGACTGAGGCGGAGCTACAGTGATGTTGACTGAGGCAGAGCTATAGTGATGCTGGACTGAGGCAGAGCTATAGTGATGTTGACTGAGGCAGAGCTGATAGTGATGTTGACTGAGGCAGAGCTACAGTGATGTTGACTGAGGCAGAGCTATAGTGATGTTGACTGAGGCAGAGCTACAGTGACGTTGACTGAGGCAGAGCTACAGTGATGAGGCAGAGCTGACTGAGGCAGAGCTACAGTGACTGAGGCGGAGCTTGACTGAGGCAGAGCTACAGTGACGTTGACTGAGGCAGAGCTACAGTGATGTTGACTGAGGCAGAGCTACAGTGACTGAGGCAGAGCTACAGTGACTGAGGCAGAGCTACAGTGATGTTGACTGAGGCAGAGCTACAGTGATGTTGACTGAGGCAGAGCTACAGTGATGTTGTGGCTGAGGCAGAGCTATAGTGATGTTGACTGAGGCAGAGCTACAGTGATGTTGACTGAGGCAGAGCTACAGTGATGTTGACTGAGGCAGAGCTACAGTGATGTTGACTGAGCAGAGCTATAGTGATGTTGACTGAGGCAGAGCTACAGTGATGCTGACTGAGGCAGAGCTGAAGGTCAGTGACTGGAGGCAGACCTACAGGACAGTTGACTGAGGCAGAGCTATAGTGATGTTGACTGAGGCAGAGCTATAGGTGATGTTGACTGAGGCAGAGCTATAGTGATGTTGACTGAGGCAGAGCTATAGTGATGTTGACTGAGGCAGAGCTACAGTGTCTGGTGAAGGTGTTGACTGGTACACCCCTGACAGGACAGCAGCTATAGTGATGTTGACTGAGGCAGAGCTATAGTGATGTTGACTGAGGCAGAGCTATAGTGATGTTGACTGTCTAGAAGGTGCTGGAGACTGCACACCCTGACAGGACAGCATGTCGACCCAGAGCGTTGACTGAGGCAGAGCTACATGTTGACTGAGGCAGAGCTACAGTGATGTTGACGTTGATTGACTGAGGCAGAGCTATAGTGATGTTGACTGAATCAGAGCTACAGTGACGTGACTGAGGCAGAGCTATAGTGATGTTGACTGAGGCAGAGCTATAGTGATGTTGACTGAGGCAGAGCTACAGTGATGGACTGAGAGAGCTATAGTGATGTTGACTGAGGCAGAGCTATAGTGATGTTGACTGAGGCAGAGCTACAGTGACGTTGACTGAGGCAGAGCTATAGTGATGTTGACTGAGGCAGAGCCAGTGATGTTGACTGAGGCAGAGCTATAGTGATGTTGACTGGAGGCAGAGCTATACAGTGATGTTGACTGAGGCAGAGCTACAGTGATGTTGACTGAGGCAGAGCTACAGTGATGTGACTGAGGCAGAGCTTGACTGAGGCAGAGCTATAGTGATGTTGACTGGGCAGAGCAGAGGCAGAGCTATAGTGATGTTGACTGAGACATAGCTATGTGAGTTGACTGAGGCAGAGCTATAGTGATGTTGACTGAGGCAGAGCTATAGTGATGTTGACTGAGGCAGAGCTATAGTGATGTTGACTGAGGCAGAGCTGTGATGTTGACTGAGGCAGAGCTATAGTGATGTTGACTGAGGCAGAGCTACAGTGATGTTGACTGAGGCAGAGCTACACTGTCTGGTGAAGGTGCTGTAATGAAAGGACTGGTACACACCCTGACAGGACAGCATGTCGCAGAGCTATAGTGATGTTGACTGAGGCAGAGCTATAGTGATGTTGACTGAGGCAGAGCTATAGTGATGTTGACTGAGGCAGAGCTATAGTGATGTTGACTGAGGCAGAGCTATAGTGATGTTGACTGAGGCAGAGCTTAGTGACGTTGACTGAGGCAGAGCTGATGTAGACTGAGGCAGAGCTATAGTGATGTTGACTGAGGCAGAGCTATAGTGATGTTGACTGAGGCAGAGCTATAGTGATGTTGACTGAGGCAGAGCTACAGTGACGTTGACTGAGGCAGAGCTACAGTGACTGAGTCAGAGCTATAGTGATGTTGACTGAGGCGGAGCTACAGTGACTGAGGCAGAGCTAGGTGATGTTGACTGAGGCAGAGCTACAGTGACTGAGGCAGAGCTATAGTGACTGAGGCAGAGCTATAGTGATGTTGACTGAGGCAGAGCTACAGTGACTGAGGCAGAGCTGTCAGTGACTGAGGCAGAGCTACAGTGACTGAGGCAGAGCTACAGTGACTGAGGCAGAGCTACGGTGATGTTGACTGAGGCAGAGCTACAGTGACTGAGGCAGAGCTACAGTGACTGAGGCAGAGCTACAGTGACGAGGCAGAGCTGTGACTGAGGCAGAGCTACAGTGACTGAGGCAGAGCTACAGTGACTGAGGCAGAGCTGTGACTGAGGCAGAGCCACAGTGACTGAGGCAGAGCTACAGTGACTGAGGCAGAGCTACAGTGACTGAGGCAGAGCGACAGTGACTGAGGCATAGCTACAGTGACTGAGGCAGAGCTACAGTGACTGAGGCAGAGCTACAGTGATGTTGACTGAGGCAGAGCTATAGTGACGTTGACTGAGGCAGAGCTACAGTGACTGAGGCAGAGCTACAGTGACTGAGGCAGAGCTACAGTGGCTGAGGCAGAGCTACAGTGACTGAGGCAGAGCTACAGTGATGTTGACTGAGGCAGAGCTACAGTGACGTTGACTGAGGCAGAGCTACAGTGACGGAGGCAGAGCTATAGTGATGTTGACTGAGGCAGAGCTATAGTGATGTTGACTGAGGCAGAGCTATAGTGATGTTGACTGTCTGGTGAAGGTGCTGTAATGTGTGGTAAAGGACTGGTACACACCCTGACAGGACAGCATGTCGACCCAGAGCTATAGTGATGTTGACTGAGGCAGAGCTATAGTGATGTTGACTGAGGCAGAGCTATAGTGATGTTGACTGAGGCAGAGCTATAGTGATGTTGACTGAGGCAGAGCTACAGTGACTGAGGCAGAGCTACAGTGATGTTGACTGAGGCAGAGCTATAGTGATGTTGACTGAGGCAGAGCTATAGTGATGTTGACTGAGGCAGAGCTACAGTGACTGAGGCAGAGCTACAGTGACTGAGGCAGAGCTACAGTGACTGAGGCAGAGCTACAGTGACTGAGGCAGAGCTACAGTGACTGAGGCGGAGCTACAGTGACTGAGGCGGAGCTACAGTGACTGAGGCAGAGCTACAGTGACTGAGGCAGAGCTACAGTGACTGAGGCAGAGCTACAGTGACTGAGGCAGAGCTACAGTGATGTTGACTGAGGCAGAGCTACAGTGACTGAGGCAGAGCTACAGTGACTGAGGCAGAGCTACAGTGACTGAGGCAGAGCTACAGTGACTGAGGCAGAGCTACAGTGACTGAGGCAGAGCTACAGTGACTGAGGCAGAGCTACAGTGACTGAGGCAGAGCTACAGTGATGTTGACTGAGGCAGAGCTACAGTGATGTTGACTGAGGCAGAGCTAGTGATGTTGACTGAGGCAGAGCTACAGTGATGTTGACTGAGGCAGAGCTACAGTGATGTTGACTGAGGCAGAGCTATAGTGATGTTGACTGAGGCAGAGCTATAGTGATGTTGACTGGGCAGAGCTATAGTGATGTTGACTGAGGCAGAGCTATAGTGATGTTGACTGAGGCAGAGCTATAGTGATGTTGACTGAGGCAGAGCTATAGTGATGTTGACTGAGGCAGAGCTACAGTGATGTTGACTGAGGCAGAGCTATAGTGATGTTGACTGAGGCAGAGCTACACTGTCTGGTGAAGGTGCTGTAATGTGTGGTAAAGGACTGGTACACACCCTGACAGGACAGCATGTCGACCCAGAGCTATAATGACGTTGACTGAGGCAGAGCTATAGTGATGTTGACTGAGGCAGAGCTATAGTGATGTTGACTGAGGCAGAGCTATAGTGATGTTGACTGTCTGGCAAGGTGCTGTAATGTGTGGTAAAGACTGGTACACACCCTGACAGGACAGCATGTCGACTCCAGAGCTATAGTGATGTTGACTGAGGCAGAGCTATAGTGATGTTGACTGAGGCAGAGCTACAGTGATGTTGACTGAGGCAGAGCTACAGTGATGTTGACTGAGGCAGAGCTACAGTGACTGAGGCAGAGCTACAGTGATGTTGACTGAGGCAGAGCTATAGTGATGTTGACTGAGGCAGAGCTACAGTGACGTTGACTGAGGCAGAGCTATAGTGATGTTGACTGAGGCAGAGCTATAGTGATGTTGACTGAGGCAGAGCTATAGTGATGTTGACTGAGGCAGAGCTATAGTGATGTTGACTGAGGCAGAGCTACAGTGATGTTGACTGAGGCAGAGCTACAGTGATGTTGACTGAGGCAGAGCTACAGTGACTGAGGCAGAGCTATAGTGATGTTGACTGAGGCAGAGCTATAGTGACTGAGGCAGAGCTATAGTGATGTTGACTGAGGCAGAGCTATAGTGATGTTGACTGAGGCAGAGCTATAGTGATGTTGACTGAGGCAGAGCTACAGTGATGTTGACTGAGGCAGAGCTACAGTGACTGAGGCAGAGCTATAGTGATGTTGACTGAGGCAGAGCTATTGATGTTGACTGAGGCAGAGCTATAGTGATGTTGACTGAGGCAGAGCTACAGTGATGCTGACTGAGGCAGAGCTATAGTGATGTTGACTGAGGCAGAGCTACAGTGATGTGACTGAGGCAGAGCTACAGTGATGTTGACTGAGGCAGAGCTATAGTGATGTTGACTGAGGCAGAGCTATTTTGATGTTGACTGAGGCAGAGCTACAGTGATGTTGACTGAGGCAGAGCTATAGTGATGTTGACTGTCTGGTGAAGGTGCTGTAATGTGTGGTAAAGGACTGGTACACACCCTGACAGGACAGCATGTCGACCCAGGCAGTCCACGGACATGGCAGTGGCCTGGAAAGATAACAGCATGTTATTATGGTTATTTACGTTGTTCAGGTGCATTAGACCTGTGTAACAAAACACTGTCTGAACACTGGATGTAATGACCTGGTGCATTAGACCTGTTGAAACAAAACACTGTCTGGACACTGGATGTCTGACCTGGTGCATTAGACCTGTTGAAACAAAACACTGTCTGGACACTGGATGTGTGACCTGGTGCATTAGACCTGTTGAAACAAAACACTGTCTGAACACTGGATGTCTGACCTGGTGCATTAGACCTGGTGTAACAAAACACTGTCTGGACACTGGATGTGTGACCTGGTGCATTAGACCTGTTGTAACAAAACACTGTCTGAACACTGGATGTGTGACCTGGTGCATTAGACCTGTTGAAACAAAACACTGTCTGAACACTGGATGTCTGACCTGGTGCATTAGACCTGTTGTAACAAAACACTGTCTGAACACTGGATGTGTGACCTGGTGCATTAGACCTGGTGTAACAAAACACTGTCTGACACTGGATGTGTGACCTGGTGCATTAGACCTGTTGTAACAAAACACTGTCTGAACACTGGATGTGTGACCTGGTGCATTAGACCTGTTGTAACAAAACACTGTCTGAACACTGGATGTGTGACCTGGTGCATTAGACCTGTTGTAACAAAACACTGTCTGGACACTGGATGTGTGACCTGGTGCATTAGACCTGTTGAAACAAAACACTGTCTGGACACTGGATGTGTGACCTGTTGAAACAAAACACTGTCTGAACACTGGATGTGTGACCTGGTGCATTAGACCTGTTGAAACAAAAATTCAACAATCCTGCGACTGAGTGTGACATAATTTAACTGTGACACTTTCAGATACTCTCTGACTACTCAGAAGGATAACAGCTCCCACCTGTTTCACTCGGAACAGCATGACAACACCACAGACAGAAGGGGAAAGTTATCTCTTTTTGCAACACATTTCGCATTAGCTAGTTACATGTCACCCAACTCTGAATTAAACCCTGTTTTACTCAAGTACCTGCGCGTCTCGCAATTCCACCACCACATTCTCACTACTCCAGCGAGCCGCCATCTTCCTCTACGGCAACAACATCAACAAGACGTCACACGACGCCCTGTCTCTCAAATCACGTACAGCGAGAGAACTACTTCCGGTCTTCTGATTGGTTGTGGTGATGACGCCGACGTCGCTATCCAAGATGGCGGCTTCCATGGTGGAACATGTTGTCGTAGACGCAGGAGGATTTTGAAGAAAGCACTTCTTCAGGTGAGGTTTAAACTGTGTCACAGAGAGAGATGTAGAGATGTTCTTCAGGTGTTCCGTCCCCCAGGATCAGAAGTATTTAATACGAGTAACTTTTTATCACAAACTGCGTGCCTGATGTCAGGTCTGGATAGCGAGTTTAACGTGGTCCATCCTGTTTAAATGGCCACATCAACATCATGTAGCTGCGTATATTATAATTTATACATTACTGTAAATATTGCCCTTCCCCCCCATATGTATATATACATGTATTTATTTTGTAGGACATCGGGAAGAATATCTACACGCTGAAGGATGTAGTCGAGGAAATTAGGGACAAGCCAACCCGGAGGAGCCTGTCATTCCTACCATATCAACTCAACTTCAGAGAGCCGCACCCAGAGGACATCAGATTAGGTAGCTAAGGTTTTTTAAATGACTCATTTTGGTCAGTTTTGGTTGTTTGATTTGTTGTGCTGGATATTGTGTTTTTGAATACAAATCTGCCTCTCATTTACATTACATTTAAGTCATTTAGCAGACGCTCTTATCCAGAGCGACTTACAAATTGGTGCATTCACCTTATGACATCCAGTGGAACAGCCACTTGCATCTAAATCTTTTTTTTTTTTTTGGGGAAGGATTACTTACCCTTACTTACCCTATCCTAGGTATAGGACATCACTTCTATAGTTGTTGATGGTATTTCATGAATTGTGATGCTGGTACTGAGTGTTGAGGTCCGTGTTCAGTGACTGAGTTCTCCAAGAAGACGGAGACTACCCCAGCCTTTCTGCCACAGACATCAAGGTGTTGGCTCTGACATACCAGTTGGAGAGGGAAAACGTCGGGACGGACCACCTGAAGAAAGAACCTGAGGTCAAGGTAAGACGGGGAACAATGAGACCTGAGGTCAAGGTAAGACGGGGAACAATGAGACCTGAGGTCAAGGTAAGACAGGGAACAATGAGATCTGAGGTCAGGTAAGACAGGGAACAATGAGATCTGAGGTCAAGGTAAGACAGGGAACAATGAGATCTGAGGTCAGGGTAAGACAGGGAACAATGAGATCTGAGGTCAAGGTAAGACAGGGAACAATGAGATCTGAGGTCAAGGTAAGACAGGGAACAATGAGATCTGAGGTCAAGGTGAGACAGGGAACAATGAGATCTGAGGTCAAGGTAAGACAGGGAACAATGAGATCTGAGGTCAAGGTAAGACAGGGAACAATGAGATCTGAGGTCAAGGTAAGACAGGGAACAATGAGATCTGAGGTCAAGGTAAGACGGGGAACAATGAGATCTGAGGTCAAGGTAAGACAGGGAACAATGAGATCTGAGGTCAAGGTGAGACAGGGAACAATGAGATCTGAGGTCAAGGTAAGACAGGGAACAATGAGATCTGAGGTCAAGGTGAGACAGGGAACAATGAGATCTGAGGTCAAGGTAAGATGGGGAACAATGAGATCTGAGGTCAAATGGAACCCTATATTCTTTCTGCACTATATAGGGAACAGGGGCCCATAGGACTCTGGTCTAAAGTAGTGCACTATATAGGGAACAGGGTGCCATGTGGGACACAACCAGTGAAACAGACTAGTTATCACACAGAACCCTGAGTATTGTAAGTGTCTCAAGAGGTCCACATCACAGCTTTGACATGTCGTCTGTCGTCAGGTCCAGGTGTGCAGTACAAGGAGACATCCAGAGGCTCCCGTTGGCGTGGCAGGGTTCCACTTCCCTCAAAGGTACAGTTTCAAAATATATATATATTTATCCGCTATTTTACCAGGTCAGTTGACTGAGAACACATTCTCATTTGCAGCAACGACCTGGGGAATAGTTACAGGGAGAGGAGGGGGATAAATGAGCCAATTGTAAACTGGGGATTATTAGGTGACCGTGATGGTTTGGGTGCCAGATTGGGAATTTAGCGAGGACACCGGGGTTAACACCTCTACTCTTACGATAAGTGCCATGGGATCTTTTAATGACCTCAGAGAGTCAGGACACTCGTTTAACGTCCCATCCGAAAGACGGCACCCTACACAGGGCAGTGTCCCCAATCACTGCCCTTGGGCATTGGGATATTTTCTTTTAGACCAGAGGAACGAGTGCCTCTTACTGGCCCTCCAACACCACTTCCAGCAGCATCTGGTCTCCCATCCAGGGACTGACCAGGACCAACCCTGCTTAGCTTCAGAAGCAAGTCAGCAGTGGTATGCAGGGTGGTCTGCTGCTGGTTAAAGCCAGCAGTAGGATACAGGGTGGTCTGCTGCTGGTTAAAGCCAACAGTGGTATGCAGGGTGGTCTGCTGCTGGTTAAAGCCAGCAGTAGGATGCAGGGTGGTCTGCTGCTGGTTAAAGCCAACAGTGGGATGCAGGGTGGTCTGCTGCTGGTTAACAGTGGTATGCAGGGTGGTCTGCTGCTGGTTAACAGTGGTATGCAGGGTGGTCTGCTGCTGGTTAACAGTGGTATGCAGGGTGGTCTGCTGCTGGTTAACAGTGGTATGCAGGGTGGTCTGCTGCTGGTTAACAGTGGTATGCAGGGTGGTCTGCTGCTGGTTAAAGCCAACAGTGGTATGCAGGGTGGTCTGCTGCTGGTTAACATAGTGGTCTGCAGGGTGGTCTGCTGCTGGTTAACATTGGTCTGCAGGGTGGTCTGCTGCTGGTTAACATAGTGGTATGCAGGGTGGTCTGCTGCTGGTTAACATAGTGGGATGCAGGGTGGTCTGCTGCTGGTTAACGCCAACAGTGGGATGCAGGGTGGTCTGCTGCTGGTTAACATAGTGGTATGCAGGGTGGTATGCTGCTGGTTAACATAGTGGTATGCAGGGTGGTCTGCTGCTGGCAAGGCCAAACAATGACATGAAATCAACTCTGTTGTTAACCAGAGTACTGATCCGTGTTGAGGTGTTTGACCAAGTAAATGAACAACTTAAAAAGACATCTAGAATAACCACGTGAACCATGTGGGATGATCATTAGTACCAATCAACCACTTCTGAACCAACCATCTAGAATAATAGTTAAGAGTTCTCCTCTTCTCCTCCGTGGTCCAGAGGCCAGCTGATGGGCTGTTCAGTGGCAGACGGAGGCCAGCAGCACAGACACAGCACAGCTATAACCCTCCAGAGATCGGAGAGTACAACAGCTTCCAGTTCTGGAGGAATCCTCTGCCCTGCTTCGACACCAATCTGCTGGAACTAGTGGTGGTCACACACACTACCTGACCTGGTAGAACTAGAACACACACTACCTCTGACCTGCTATAACTAGAACACACACTACCTCTGACCTGCTATAACTAGAACACACACTACCTCTGACCTGCTATAACTAGAACACACACTACCTCTGACCTGCTATACCTAGAACACACACTACCTCTGACCTGCTATAACTAGAACACACACTACCTCTGACCTGCTATAACTAGAACACACACTACCTCTGACCTGCTATAACTAGAACACACACTACCTCTGACCTGCTATAACTAGAACACACACTACCTCTGACCTGCTATAACTAGAACACACACTACCTCTGACCTGCTATAACTAGAACACACACTACCTCTGACCTGCTATAACTAGAACACACACTACCTCTGACCTGCTGGAACTATAACACCACTACCTCTGACCTGCTATAACTATAACACACACTACCTCTGACCTGCTATAACTAGAACACACACTACCTCTGACCTGCTATAACTAGAACACACACTACCTCTGACCTGCTATAACTATAACACACACTACCTCTGACCTGCTATACCTAGAACACACACTACTCTGACCTGGTTAAAGAACACACACCTTTGACCTGCTATACCTAGAACACACACTACCTCTGACCTGCTATAACTAGAACCACACTACCTGGTCTGACCTGCTATAACTAGAACACACACTACCTCTGACCTGCTATAACTAGAACACACACTACCTCTGACCTGCTATAACTAGAACACACACTACCTCTGACCTGCTATAACTAGAACACACACTACCTCTGACCTGCTATAACTAGAACACACACTACCTCTGACCTGCTATAACTAGAACACACACTACCTCTGACCTGCTATAACTAGAACACACACTACCTCTGACCTGCTATAACTAGAACACACACTACCTCTGACCTGCTATAACTATAACACACACTACCTCTGACCTGCTATAACGAGTACCTCTGACCTGCTATAACTATAACACACACTACCTCTGACCTGCTATAACTATAACACACACTCTGCTGACCTGCTATAACTATAACACACACTACCTCTGACCTGCTATAACTAGAACACACACTACCTCTGACCTGCTATAACTAGAACACACTACCTCTGACCTGCTATAACGAGAACACACACTACCTCTGACCTGCTATAACTAGAACACACACTACCTCTGACCTGCTATAACTATAACACACACTACCTCTGACCTGCTATAACGAGAACACACACTACCTCTGACCTGCTATAACTAGAACACACACTACCTCTGACCTGCTGAGAACACACACTACCTCTGACCTGCTATACCAGAACACACACTCCTCTGACCTGCTATAACGAGAACACACACTACCTCTGACCTGCTACAACTAGAACACACACTACCTCTGACCTGCTATAACGAGAACACACACTACCTCTGACCTGCTATACCTAGAACACACACTACCTCTGACCTGCTATAACGAGAACACACACTACCTCTGACCTGCTATAACTAGAACACACACTACCTCTGACCTGCTATACCTAGAACACACACTACCTCTGACCTGCTAGAACTAGAACACACACTACCTCTGACCTGCTATAACTAGAACACACACTACCTCTGACCTGCTATAACGAGAACACACACTACCATCTGACCTGCTATAACTAGAACACACACTACCTCTGACCTGCTAGAACACACACTACCTCTGACCTGCTATAACTAGAACACACACTACCTCTGACCTGCTAGAACACACACTACCTCTGACCTGCTGGAACTAGAACACACTACCTCTGACCTGCTATAACGAGAACACACACTACCTCTGACCTGCTATAACGAGAACACACACTACCTCTGACCTGCTATAACGAGAACACACACTACCTCTGACCTGCTATAACTAGAACACACACTACCTCTGACCTGCTATACCTAGAACACACACACTACCTCTGACCTGCTAGAACTATAACACACACTACCTCTGACCTGCTATAACGAGAACACACACTACCTCTGACCTGCTATAACTAGAACACACTACCTCTGACCTGCTATAACGAGAACACACACTACCTCTGACCTGCTATAACGAGAACACACACTACCTCTGACCTGCTATACCTAGAACACACACTACCTCTGACCTGCTATAACTAGAACACACACTACCTCTGACCTGCTATAACGAGAACACACACTACCTCTGACCTGCTATAACTAGAACACACACTACCTCTGACCTGCTGGAACTAGAACACACACTACCTCTGACCTGCTATAACTAGAACACACACTACCTCTGACCTGCTATACCTAGAACACACACTACCTCTGACCTGCTATAACGAGAACACACACTACCTCTGACCTGCTATAACTAGAACACACACACTACCTCTGACCTGCTATACCTAGAACACACACTACCTCTGACCTGCTATACCTAGAACACACACTACCTCTGACCTGCTATAACTGTCTCTCTCTGTGTGTCTCTCTGTGTCTGTCTCTCTGTGTCTGTCTCTCTGTGTCTGTCTCTCTGTGTCTGTCTCTCTGTGTCTGTCTCTCTGTGTCTGTCTCTCTGTGTCTGTCTCTCTCTGTGTCTGTCTCTCTCTGTGTCTGTCTCTCTCTGTGTCTGTCTCTCTGTCTGTCTGTCTGTCTCTCTGTGTCTCTCTGTGTCTCTCTGTGTCTCTCTGTGTGTCTGTCTCTGTGTGTCTGTCTCTCTGTGTCTGTCTCTCTGTGTCTGTCTCTCTGTGTCTGTCTCTCTGTGTCTGTCTCTCTGTGTCTGTCTCTCTGTGTCTGTCTCTCTGTGTCTGTCTCTCTCTCTCTGTCTGTCTCTCTGTCTGTCTGTCTCTCTCTGTCTGTCTCTGTCTGTCTGTCTGTCTCTCTCTGTCTCTCTCTCTGTCTCTCTCTCTGTCTCTCTCTCTGTCTCTCTCTGTGTGTCTCTCTGTGTGTCTCTCTGTCTCTCTCTGTCTCTCTCTCTCTCTCTCTGTCTCTCTCTCTGTCTCTCTGTGTGTCTCTCTGTGTGTCTCTCTCTGCCTCTCTGTGTGTCTCTCTGTGTGTCTCTCTGTGTGTCTCTCTGTGTGTCTCTCTGTCTCTGATGAATTGATGTGGTCCTTGTTATTTACCTGCAGAACATTGAGGACCTGTCAATATCAGACAGTGGAGCAGCAGACACTGTCCACACAGAACCTGAGACCGGGTCAGAGGAACACAAACACTCAAAGAATCATTCAGAGGAGCACGGCAGTGGATCGGAGGAGGAAGAGGAGGAGGAAGAGGAGGATGGCGGCGGTTGGATCACCCTAGCAACATTAAACAGGTCCAGATGGAGACGGGGATCTGGGCGTCGCCTGTGGACGTTAAAGTGGCGTGTCTCACCACCGACTTCGCTATGCAGGTACTGAGGCCCAAATGGACCCCTTGATAATGCACTACTTCTAACCAGGGCCCATAGGTAGTGCATAAGTAGTACACTATATAGGGAATTGGGTTGCCATTTGGGACTTAATATTTAAGATTCTGGTTAAATTAACTCCAATAGTTCAGCGAACTCCTTTTGTCTACGTAACTGTCCCCGAGTGGTAATAGTTGACGCTGATTACTTAACAGTTGATTAAATTCTGTTGAGACCCCATTTTAGATGTACACATTCAGAACCATGTGGTTGGTCGGTCGACTGTTGACTGCAGCCGGTTTGTTCAACAGAACGTCCTGATTCAGATCGGGCTCCATGTCCTCTCTGTGAATGGGATGCTGATCAAACAGGCCAGGAATCACATCCTGCGATGCCACGCCTGTTTTAAGTGAGTACCTCTTCCACGCTGAACGCTCACCTCGTAAAATACATTTACAAATAAGTGTTATTCAATTATTACGCCCACACTGCCTGCGTCTGCGCCAACCTGCGTCTGCGCCAACCTGCGTCTGCGCCAACCTGCGTCTGCGCCAGCCTGCGTCTGCGCCAACCTGCGTCTGCGCCAACCTGCGTTGCCAAAATAGAAGTCCTTTCTCTCCCATCTCATTGGTTTATAGAAGCAGGTACCCACGTGCCATCTCCTCATTGGTTTATAAAAGCAGGTACCCACGTGCCATCTCATTGGTTTATGAAACAGGTACCCACATGCCATCTCCTCATTGGTTTATAGAAGCAGGTACCCACATGCCATCTCCTCATTGGTTTATAGAAGCAGGTACCCGCATGCCATCTCCTCTCATTGGTTTATAGAAGCAGGTACCCACGTGCCATCTCCTCATTGGTTTATAGAAGCAGGTACCCACGTGCCATCTCCTCATTGGTTTATAGAAGCAGGTACCCACATGCCATCTCCTCATTGGTTTATAGAAGCAGGTACCACGTGTCATCTCCTCATTGGTTTATAGAAGCAGGTACCCACATGCCATCTCCTCATTGGTTTATAGAAGCAGGTACCCACATGCCATCTCCTCATTGGTTTATACCCACCCACGTGTGATTGAAAGACTAAATGTTTTGCCGGTTGTCATGGTAATACTATAAAAGTGTAGATGCCAATCACCATATAAGTTCAAAGATGAAAAAGCCTGGAAGGAGCAGAGATGACCCGAAACGATTCAGTTGGCCATTTTATGTGTGGATTAATTGTCTATAGTAGAGGACCTTGTGCATTTCAGGTAAAATAACAACTCAATGTTTATATCCCAGGACAAATTAGGTTAGCAACAGCAAGCTAACTAGCTAAATATACAAATTAGATGCCAACACTTGCAAAGCTAACTAGCTAAATTCAGGACAAATTAGCCAGCACTTGCTAGCAACAACTAAATAGGACAAATTAGCCAGCAAGCTAGCTAAATAGGACAAATTATCCAGCAACAGCAAACTAGCTAAATAGGACAAATTATCTGCCAGCAAGCTAGCTAAATAGGACAAATTAGCTAGCACAGCTAGCTAACTAAAATAGGACAAATTAGCAGCACTTGCTAGCTAACTAGCTAAATAGGACAAATTAGCCAGCACTTGCTAGCTAACTAGCTAAATAGGACAAATTAGCCAGCACTTGCTAGCTAACTAGCTAAATAGGACAAATTAGCCAGCACTTGCTAACTAGCTAAATAGGACAAATTAGCCAGCACTTGCTAGCTAACAAGCTAAATTGCCAGACATGTTTAATGCTTTTCGACCCCAAATGAATGTCATTGGTTCCGTTTGTTTTGATATCGCGTTTGGTGTCGGGGGACAAAATACATTTACGCACGACGGCGCAGCCGGTCTGGGTTCCGTGTTCGCAGTAAATTTAAAAAACACCCGTTGATGTCACGAGGACCCGTTTTTAGTAATTAGGAAACTTGTTCTCAACCTTGGTCTTTAAGAAGCTTAATTCAAACGGACAGTCTGACCTTCTCTCTCTGTTGTAGGACCACCACCAACATGAATAAGGTTTTCTGTCCACACTGTGGCAACAGAACGCTGAAGAAGATAGCAGTGACTGTCAGCGAGGACGGAAACATCCAGATGCATTTCTCAAAGAACCCCAAAGTGCTCAACCCCAAAGGGAAGAGGGTAAGTGGATGAAATGGTACCAGACCCACATCATACTGTGGTAGGAAACGTCTTCAACCCCAAAGGAAACAGGGTAAGTGGATGAAATGGTACCAGACCCACATCATACTGTGGTAGGAAACGTCTTCAACCCCAAAGGGAAGAGGGTAAGTGGATGAAATGGGACCAGACCCACATCATACTGTAGTAGGAAACATCTTCAACCCCAAAGGAAACAGGGTAAGTGGATGAAATGGGACCAGACCCACATCATACTGTAGTAGGAAACAGGGTAAGTGGATGAAATGGTACCAGACCCACATCATACTGTAGTAGGAAACGTCTTCAACCCCAAAGGGGTAAGTGGATGAAATGGTACCAGACCCACGTCATACTGTGGTAGGAAACGTCTTCAACCCCAAAGGAAACAGGGTAAGTGGATGAAATGGGACCAGACCCACATCATACTGTAGTAGGAAACGTCTTCAACCCCAAAGGAAACAGGGTAAGTGGATGAAATGGGACCAGACCCACATCATACTGTAGTAGGAAACATCTTCCACCCCTAGTCAGTTGGGGAAAGGGGGGTGGTACCTAGTCAGTTGGGGAAAGGGGGTGGTACCTAGTCAGTTGGGGAAGGGGGGTGGTACCTAGTCAGTTGGGGAAAGGGGGTGGTACCTAGTCAGTTGGGGAAAGGGGGGTGGTACCTAGTCAGTTGGGGAAAGGGGGGTGGTACCTAGTCAGTTGGGGAAAGGGGGGTGGTACCTAGTCAGTTGGGGAAAGGGGGGGTACCTAGTCAGTTGGGGAAAGGGGGGTACCTAGTCAGTTAGTCAGTTGGGGAAAGGGGGTACCTAGTCAGTTGTACCTAATGTTTATCAGTTGTTCAGGGGAACAGTGGGTTACCTAGTCAGTTGTCAGGGGGAAAGGGGGGTACCTAGTCAGTTGTCAGTGGGGAACTGCCGGTTCAGGGGAACAGTGGGTTAACTGCCGTGTTCAGGGAACAGTGGGTTAACTGCCGTGTTCAGGGAACAGTGGGTTCACTGCCTTGTTCAGGGGAACAGTGGGTTAACTGCCTTGTTCAGGGGAACAGTGGGTTCACTGCCGTGTTCAGGGGAACAGTGGGTTAACTGCCTTGTTCAGGGGAACAGTGGGTTAACTGCCTTGTTCAGGGGAACAGTGGGTTAACTGCCTTGTTCAGGGAACAGTGGGTTCACTACCTTGTTCAGGGGAACAGTGGGTTAACTACCTTGTTCAGGGAACAGTGGGTTCACTACCTTGTTCAGGGGAACAGTGGGTTAACTACCTTGTTCAGGGGAACAGTGGGTTAACACCTTGTGGGGAACAGTGGGTTAACTGCCGTGTTCAGAACAGATTTTCACCTTGTCAGCTCTGGGATTTGATCCAGCAACCTTTCAGTTACTGGCTCAACACTAACCACGAAGCTACCTGCAGTCTAGCTTCTCCACTCTGTTACTGCTAGAGACTAGCTTCTCCACTCTGTTACTGCTAGAGACTAGCTTCTCCACTCTGTTACTGCTAGAGACTAGCTTCTCCACTCTGTTACTGCTAGAGACTAGCTTCTCCACTCTTACTGCTAGAGACTAGCTTCTCCACTCTTACTGCTAGAGACTAGCTTCTCCACTCTTACTGCTAGAGACTAGCTTCTCCACTCTTACTGCTAGAGACTAGCTTCTCCACTCTTACTGCTAGAGACTAGCTTCTCCACTCTTACTGCTACAGTCTAGCTTCTCCACTCTGTTACTGCTACAGACTAGCTTCTCCACTCTGTTACTGCTACAGACTAGCTTCTCCACTCTGTTACTGCTACAGACTAGCTTCTCCACTCTGTTACTGCTACAGACTAGCTTCTCCACTCTGTTACTGCTACAGACTAGCTTCTCCACTTTGTTACTGCTACAGACTAGCTTCTCCACTCTGTTACTGCTACAGACTAGCTTCTCCACTCTGTTACTGCTACAGACTAGCTTCTCCACTCTGTTACTGCTACAGACTAGCTTCTCCACTCTGTTACTGCTACAGACTAGCTTCTCCACTCTGTTACTGTAGACAGCTTCAGACTAGCTTCTCCACTCTGTTACTGCTACAGACTAGCTTCTCCACTCTGTTACTGCTAAAGACTAGCTTCTCCACTTTGTTACTGCTACAGACTAGCTTCTCCACTCTGTTACTGCTACAGACTAGTTTCTCCACTTTGACTAGCTTCTCCACTCTGTTTCTGCTACAGACTAGCTTCTCCACTCTGTTACTGCTTCTCCACAGACTAGCTTCTCCACTCTGTTACAGACTAGCTTCTCCACTCTGTTACAGACTAGCTTCTCCACTCTGTTACTGCTACAGACTAGCTTCTCCACTTGTTACTGCTACAGACTAGCTTCTCCACTCTGTTACTGCTAAAGACTAGCTTCTCCACTTTGTTACTGTAGCAGCTGCAGACTAGCTTCTCCACTCTGTTACTGCTACAGACTTTGTTAGCTTCTTCCACTCTGTTACTGTAGCAGCTGCAGACTTCTCCACTTTGTTACTGCTACAGACTAGCTTCTCCACTCTGTTACTGCTAGAGACTAGCTTCTCCACTCTGTTACTGCTACAGACTAGCTTCTACAGACTAGCTTCTCCACTCTGTTACTGCTACAGACTAGCTTCTCCACTCTGTTACTGCTAGAGACTAGCGTTCACCATTGCTTATTGTAAATGATTGAGGTGGAATGCTAATCTAATGTCCGCTCTCTGTTCCCGTAGTACTCCCTGCCCCTGCCACAAGGGGGCAAACATGGCAGCAACCCCCACCTGGTGGAGGACCAGCGTTTCCCCAGCAGCGCGTGTCCCATAAGGCCCGCCAGAAGACGGACGTCTTAAACCCAGACTACCTGGCCGGGGGCGGCTCACCTTTCTCTGACACGACATCTACAGCCGCTCTGCCAACCTGCACATCACAGACGGCGGAGGGGAGGGGGCGGAGGCGGGCCAACCCCAACGCTGCCCGCAAGAAGAAATGTTGATGAATCGGAAGCCATTTTCTTCAATCTTCATTTTCTACACGCCAAGTTCCACTAAAGAGAAATCCCAGAAACTGAACTGTGAAGAAGATAATACTGATGTTTTGTATAAAATTAACATATTTTTTTTTAAAGGTAAACTTAATGAATTCCGGGTTCAAAATAATGTCATACAGTAACTAAAACTACCAAGTTTGTAAAAGCCTGACGGTATATTTGCACTTTCAAGGCTTGTGTCTGTAACCTGCTCTGACATTTGATTCGTCTAATTAAAAACACAGTTCAAGACGCCTCTGTTGTGGATATATTTTAATAATGAAGATCCATCTTACAGTAGAAATTAACTATTTTAAATGTACATAGTCCAGTTACCACATTGTCAAACCCAGATTGGCAGTATATACATGATAAAGCATTCCTGAAAATGGTAAATTAACTAGTAAAAATGCACACAAGCTGAGATTCAAACCATTAATTCAAGGCTATTGGTAGTTTACCTTGCCAACACTCCTGAGGGTTAACTCTCTGCTACCTCTGGGTTTACCTCAGGCTCTGATGGCTCACTGTCTAGCTCTGGGACTGGGTTATGTTCTGGGGCGGTCAGTACAGGCTCTAGGACTGGGTTATGTTCTGGGTCAGTCAGTACAGGCTTTGGGGGATTCAGTATGGCCTCCAACTCAGGGTCTTCCTGTACTTCACGGTGGCCGTCAGCCCTTGGTCTCTCTGCGTCGTCCAGTACAGGGTTCGGGTCATTCAAAATGGCTTCCAGTTCAGGGTCAGAGGTCAGACCTGTCTCGGAAACAAACTCAGTAGATATGGTGGATGAGACCATGGGATCCTCCTCAATAGGTTCCGGGCCTGCTATTGGTTCAGGAACAGGAAGTCCCAGGTTGTCAACAGGAAGTATTGGTGGAGGATCAGCTGTGGTGAGACCGTCCAGCTCAACACTGAGGTCCTCTCCCACCGGAGTCACCATCTCCCTCTTGGGAAGAACAAACGCCAGAGGCTCCAGGACTGGACTCACATCGATACAACCCAGACCGCTGTACTGGTGGACTTGAGTTGGAGGACACCTGGAGGACAAAAACCAACCACGTTTCACATCAGTAAATGGATCTTTTACTAGTCTTTAGCATCCCAGTGACAGAGAGATCATGTAAAAGACCAAGAGTATGATGACAGGGGGGGGGGACAGAGTATTTACCCAGTATGACAGAGAGCTGGGGGGGGACAGAGTATTTACCCAGTATGACAGAGAGCTGGGGGACAGAGTATTTACCCAGTATGACAGAGAGCTGTGCTGGAGGGGGGGGACAGAGTATTTACCCAGTATGACAGAGAGCTGTGCTGGGGGGACAGAGTATTTACCCAGCATGACAGAGAGCTGTGCTGGGGGGACAGAGTATTTACCCAGTATGACAGAGAGCTGTGCTGGGGGACAGAGTATTTACAGAGTATTTACCCAGTATGACAGAGAGCTGGGGGGGGGGACAGAGTATTTACCCAGTATGACAGAGAGCTGTGCTGGGGGGTGCTGGGGGGACAGATGACAGAGAGCTATTTTACCCAGTATGACAGAGAGCTGGGGGGGGGGGACAGAGTATTTACCCAGTATGACAGAGAGCTGTGCTGGGGGGACAGAGTATTTACCCAGTATGACAGAGAGCTGTGCTGGGGGGGGACAGAGTATTTACCCAGCATGACAGAGAGCTGTGCTGGAGGGGACAGAGTATTTACCCAGTATGACAGAGAGCTGTGCTGGGGGACAGAGTATTTACCCAGTATGACAGAGAGCTGTGCTGGGGGGACAGAGATTTACCCAGGACAGAGAGCCAAAGCTGGGGGGACAGAGCATTTACCCAGTATGACAGAGAGCTGTGCTGGGGGGACAGAGTATTTACCCAGTATGACAGAGAGCTGTGCTGGGGGGACAGAGTATTTACCCAGTATGACAGAGAGCTGTGCTGGGGGGGGACAGAGTATTTACCCAGTATGACAGAGAGCTGTGCTGGGGGGGGACAGTAGACAGAGAGCTATTTACCCAGTATGACAGAGAGCTGTGCTGGGGGGGACAGAGTATTTACCCAGTATGACAGAGAGCTGTGCTGGGGGGGGACAGAGTATTTACCCAGTATGACAGAGAGCTGTGCTGGGGGACAGACACAGAGTATTTACCCAGTATGACAGAGAGCTGGGACAGAGAGCTGCTGGGGGGACAGAGCATTTACCCAGTATGACAGAGAGCTGGGGGACAGAGTATTTACCCAGTATGACAGAGAGCTGTGCTGGGGGGGACAGAGTATTTACCCAGTATGACAGAGAGCTGTGCTGGGGGGACAGAGTGGGGGGACAGAGTTTTACCCAGTATGACAGAGAGCTGTGCTGGGGGGACAGAGTATTTACCCAGTATGACAGAGAGCTGTGCTGAGGGGGACAGAGTATTTACCCAGTATGACAGAGAGCTGTGCTGGGGGGACAGAGAGCTGTGCTGGGGGACAGAGCATTTACCCAGTATGACAGAGAGCTGTGCTGGGGAGTATTTACCCAGTATGACAGAGAGCTGTGCTGGGGGACAGAGTATTTACAGAGAGCCAGTATGACAGAGAGCTGTGCTGGGGGGGGGGGACAGAGTATTTACCCAGTATGACAGAGAGCTGTGCTGGGGGGGGACAGAGTATTTACCCAGTATGACAGAGAGCTGTGCTGGGGGACAGAGTATTTACCCAGTATGACAGAGAGCTGTGCTGGGGGGGACAGAGTATTTACCCAGTATGACAGAGAGAGAGCTGTGCTGGGGGAACAGGACCTGTAGACAACGGTTGAGGAAGGGACCAGGTCCTCAGCAAAGGAACAGCAGAATTGGACAAACAGCTCCTTCTCTCGGTCGCTGAAGGCCGTCTCTTCAGCCCGGTGGAACGCCACGATCAACTTGGTGACCTGGGGAGGAGAGAGAGATTTCAACAGGAGTCTTGAGTCTGAGGGAGTGTGACCTGATCCTATCAGGGTAACTTCTACCATGGTCACCGACACAGTGGCTTTCGCATCTAGAGAGAGCACCGCGTCTAGAGAGCATCCTATCTACCGCGTCTAGAGAGCATCCCATCTAGAGAGCATCCCATCTACCGCGTCTAGAGAGAGCACCGCGTCTAGAGAGCATCCTATCTACCGCGTCTAGAGAGCATCCCATCTAGAGAGCATCCCATCTACCGCGTCTAGAGAGCATCCCATCTAGAGAGCATCCCATCTACCGCGTCTAGAGAGCATCCCATCTAGAGAGCATCCCATCTACCGCGTCTAGAGAGCATCCCATCTAGAGAGCATCCCATCTACCGCGTCTAGAGAGAGCATCCCGTCTAGAGAGCATCCCATCTACCGCATCTAGAGAGCATCCCGTCTAGAGAGTATCCCATCTACCGCATCTAGAGAGAGCATCCCGTCTAGAGAGAGCATCCCATCTACCGCGTCTAGAGAGCATCCCATCTACCGCGTCTAGAGAGCATCCCATCTACCGCGTCTAGAGAGCATCCCGTCTACCGCGTCTAGAGAGCATCCCATCTACCGCGTCTAGAGAGAGCATCCCGTCTAGAGAGAGCATCCCATCTACCGCGTCTGAGAGCATCCCATCTACCGCGTCTAGAGCATCCCATCTACCGCGTCTAGAGAGCATCCCATCTACCGCATCTAGAGAGCATCCCATCTACCGCATCTAGAGAGCATCCCATCTACCGCGTCTAGAGAGCATCCGTCTACCGCATCTAGAGAGAGCATCCCATCTACCGCGTCTAGAGAGGAAAGCATCCCATCTACCGCGTCTAGAGAGCATCCCGTCTAGAGAGAGCATCCCATCTACCGCATCTGAGGCATCCCATCTACCGCGTCTAGAGAGCATCCCATCTACCGCATCTAGAGAGAGCATCCCGTCTAGAGAGAGCATCCCATCTACCGCGTCTAGAGAGCATCCCGTCTACCGTGTCTAGAGAGCATCCCATCTACCGCATCTAGAGAGCATCCCATCTACCGCGCCTAGAGCATCCCATCTACCGCGTCTAGAGAGAGCATCCCATCTACCGCATCTAGAGAGCATCCCATCTACCGCGTCTAGAGAGAGCATCCCGTCTACAGCGCCTAGAGAGCATCCCATCTACCGCGTCTAGAGAGAGAGCATCCTGTCTAGAGAGTCCCATCTACCGCCTAGAGAGCATCCCCGTCTAGAGAGCATCCCATCTACCGCGTCTAGAGAGCATCCCCGTCTAGAGCATCCATCTACCGCATCTAGAGAGCATCCCGTCTAGAGAGAGCATCCCGTCTAGAGAGCATCCGTCTAGAGAGCATCCCATCTACCGCGCTAGAGAGCATCCCATCTACCGCGTCTAGAGAGAGCATCCCATCTAGCGTCTAGAGAGCATCCCATCTACCGCGTCTAGAGAGCATCCCATCTACCGCGCCCCTACATCCCATCTACCGCGTCTAGAGAGAGCATCCCATCTACCGCGTCTAGAGAGCATCCTGTCTAGAGAGAGCATCCCCTAGAGAGAGCATCCCGTCTAGAGAGAGCATCCATCTCCGCGTCTAGAGAGAGCATCCCATACCGCGTCTAGAGAGAGCATCCCATCTACTGCGTCTGAGAGAGCATCCCATCTACCGCGTCCATCTACTGTCTAGAGAGCATCCCATCTACCGCGTCTAGAGAGCATCCCATCTACCGCGTCTAGAGAGCATCCATCTACCGCGTCTCAGAGAGCATCCCATCTACCGCGTCTGAGAGCATCCCGTCTACCGCGTCTAGAGAGCATCCTCTACCGCGTCTAGAGAGAGCATCCCGTCTAGAGAGCATCCCATCTACCATCTAGAGAGCATCCCTCTACAGCGTCTAGAGAGCATCCCGTCTACCGCGTCTAGAGAGTATCCTGTCTACCGCGTCTAGAGAGTATCCATCTACCGCATCTAGAGAGCATCCTATCTACATCTAGAGAGCATCCTGCTACCGCGCCTAGAGAGCATCCATCTACCGCGCTAGAGAGCATCCCATCTACCGCGTCTAGAGAGCATCCCATCTACCGCATCTAGAGAGAGCATCCCGTCTACCGCGTCTAGAGAGCATCCACGTCTACCGCGTCTAGAGAGCATCCCATCTACTGTCTAGAGAGCATCCCGTCTACCGCGTCTAGAGAGCATCCCATCTACCGCGTCTAGAGAGAGCATCCCGTCTACCGCATCTAGAGAGCATCCCGTCTACCGCATCTAGAGAGAGCATCCCATCTACCGCGTCTAGAGAGCATCCGGCTACCGCATCTAGAGAGCATCCCATCTACCGCGTCTAGAGAGCATCCCATCTACCGCGTCTAGAGAGCATCCCGTCTTACCGCATCTAGAGAGCATCCCATCTACCGCATCTAGAGAGAGCATCCCGTCTTACCGCGTCTAGAGAGCATCCCGTCTACCGCGTCTAGAGAGCATCCCATCTACCGCGTCTAGAGAGCATCCTGCCTACCGGCGTCTAGAGAGGCATCCCATCTACCGCGTCTAGAGAGCATCCCATCTACCGCGTCTAGAGAGAGCATCCCGTCTACCGCGTCTAGAGAGCATCCCATCTACCGCGTCTAGAGAGCATCCCGTCTAGAGAGTATCCTATCTACCGCGTCTAGAGAGCATCCCATCTACCGCATCTAGAGAGAGCATCCCATCTACCGCATCTAGAGAGCATCCCATCTACCGCGTCTAGAGAGAGTATCCCATCTACCGCATCTAGAGAGCATCCCGTCTACCGTCTGAGAGAGCATCCCATCTACCGCGTCTAGAGAGCATCCCATCTACCGCGTCTAGAGAGCATCCCATCTACCGTCTAGAGAGCATCCCATCTACCGCATCTAGAGAGAGCATCCCATCTACCGCATCTAGAAGGCATCCGTCTACCGCATCTAGAGAGCATCCATCTACCGCATCTAGAAGGCATCCCATCTACCGTCTAGAGAGCATCCCGTCTACCGCATCTAGAGCATCCCATCTACCGGGCCTAGAGAGCATCCCATCTACCGCGTCTAGAGAGCATCCCATCTACCGCGTCTAGAGAGAGCATCCCATCTAGAGAGAGCATCCACGCGAGAGAGCATCCACGTCTAGAGAGAGCATCCCATCTACCGCGTCTAGAGAGCATCCCATCTACCGCGTCTAGAGAGAGCATCCCATCTACCGCGTCTAGAGAGAGCATCCCATCTACCGCGTCTAGAGAGAGCATCCCATCTACCGCATCTAGAGCATCCCATCTACCGCGTCTAGAGAGCATCCTACCGCGTCTAGAGAGGCATCCCGTCTACCGCGTCTGAGAGCATCCCATCTACCGCGTCTAGAGAGTATCCGCATACCGCGTCTAGAGAGCATCCGTCTACTGCGTCTAGAGAGCATCCCGTCTACCGCTTCAGAGAGAGCATCCCATCTACCGGCCTAGAGAGGCATCCGTCTACCGCGTCTAGAGCATCCCATCTACCGCGTCTAGAGAGCATCCCATCTACCAGAGAGCATCTGTCTACCGTCTAGAGAGCATCCCGTCTACCGCGTCTAGAGAGCATCCATCTACCGCGTCTAGAGAGCATCCCCTCAGAGAGCATCCCATCTACCGCGTCTAGAGAGCATCCCATCTACCGCATCTAGAGAGAGCATCCCATCTACCGTCTAGAGAGAGCATCCCATCTACCGCGTCTAGAGAGCATCCCGTCTACCGCACCTAGAGACATCCCATCTACCGCACCTAGAGAGCATCCCATCTACCGCGCCTAGAGAGCATCCCATCTACCGCGTCTAGAGAGCATCCCATCTACCGCATCTAGAGAGAGCATCCCATCTACCGCGTCTAGAGAGCATCCCATCTACCGCATCTAGAGAGAGCATCCCATCTACCTCATCTAGAGATAGCATCCCATCTACCGCGTCTAGAGAGCATCCCGTCTACCGCGTCTAGAGAGAGCATCCCATCTACCGCGTCTAGAGAGACATCCCGTCTAGAGAGCATCCCATCTACCGCGTCTGAGAGAGCATCCCCATCTACCGCGTCTAGAGAGCATCCCATCTACCGCGTCTAGAGAGAGCATCCATCTACCGCGTCTAGAGAGCATCCCATCTACCGCGTCTAGAGAGCATCCCATCTACCGCGTCTAGAGAGCATCCCATCTACCGCGTCTAGAGAGAGCATCCCATCTACCGCGTCTAGAGAGCATCCCGTCTAGAGAGAGCATCCCATCTACCGCGTCTAGAGAGAAAGCATCCCATCTACCGCGTCTGAGAGAGCATCCGTCCAGAAGAGCATCCCATCTACCGCGTCTAGAGAGAGCATCCATCTACCGCGTCTAGAGAGAGCATCCCGTCTAGAGAGCATCCCATCTACCGCGTCTAGAGAGAGCATCCATCTACCGCGTCTAGAGAGCATCCCGTCCATCCCATCTCGCGTCTAGAGAGAGCATCCCATCTACCGCGTCTAGAGAGAGCATCCATCTACCGTCTAGAGGAGCATCCCATCTACCGCGTCTAGAGAGCATCCATCTACCGCGTCTGAGGCATCCCATCTACCGCGTCTAGAGAAACATCCCATCTACCACGTCTAGAGAGCATCCCATCTACCGCGTCTAGAGAGCATCCCATCTACCTGCGTCTAGAGAGAGCATCCCATCTACCGCGTCTAGAGAGCATCCCATCTACCGCGTCTAGAAGGCATCCCATCTACCGCGTCTAGAGAGCATCCCATCTACCGCGTCTAGAAGGCATCACATCTACCGCGTCTAGAGCATCCCGTCTAGAGAGCATCCCATCTACCGCGTCTAGAGAGCATCCCATCTACGCATCTAGAGAGCATCCCATCTGCCGCGTCTAGAGAGCATCCCATCTACGGCGTCTGAGAGCATCCCATCTACCGCGTCTAGAGAGCATCCATCTACCGCGTCTAGAGCATCCCATCTACCGCGTCTAGAGAGCATCCCATCTACCGCGTCTAGAGAGCATCCCATCTACCGGTCTCCAGAGAGCATCCATCTACCGCGTCTGGAGAGCATCCGTCTAGAGAGGCATCCCATCTACCGCGTCTAGAGAAGGCATCCCATCTACCGCGTCTAGAGAGCATCCCGTCTAGAGGGCATCCCATCTACCGCATCTAGAGAGGCATCCCATCTACCGCATCTAGAGAGAGCATCCCATCTACAGCATCTAGAGAGCATCCCATCTACCGCGTCTAGAGAGAGCATCCCATCTACCGCATCTAGAGAGAGCATCACATCTACCGCGTCTGAGAGCATCCCATCTACCGCATCTAGAGAGCATCCCATCTACCGCGCCCTAGAAGGCATCCCGTCTACCGCGTCTAGAAGCATCCCATCTACCGCATCTAGAGAGCATGTCTGCCGCGTCTAGAAGGCATCCGTCTACCGCGTCTGAGAGCATCCGTCTACCGCGTCTGAGAAAGCATCCCATCTATCGCATCTAGAGAGCATCCCATCTACCGCGTCTAGAAGCATCCCATCTACCGCGTCTAGAGAGCATCCGTCACAGCGTCTAGAAAGCATCCCATCTATCGCGTCTAGAGGACATCATCTACCGCGTCTAGAGAGCATCCCATCTACCGCGTCTAGAGAGCATCCCATCTACCGCGTCTAGAGAGCATCCGTCTACCGCGTCTAGAAAGCATCCCGTCTACCGCGTCCTGAGAGCATCCGTCTACCCCGCGTCTAGAAAGCATCCATCTACCGCGTCTAGAGAGAGCATCCCATCTACCGCGTCTAGAGAGCATCCCATCTGCAGCGTCTAAAGAGAGCATCCCCGTCTAGAAGCATCCCATCTACCGCGTCTAAAGAGAGCATCCCGTCTAGAGAGCATCCCATCTACCGCGTCTAAAGAGCATCCCGTCTAAAGAGGCATCCCATCTACCGCGCCTAGAGAGCATGGAACAGACTAGACATGTCATTATGGTAACTGTAGCAGCAGACGTAGCAGAGACAGACAGGCGTTGGTTACCTTCATGAGGCGTCCTCCAGGTACTTGGTCACCTGCTGGGCCAGACCGAGGGGACAACAGAGCCTGAGGTCGTTGAAGGCCGTCAAGATGTTGTTCAGGAAGCAGGCCAGAGGGAAGTCCAGCAGAGTCATGGGGGCTGGAGGGTACCTGGCTGGGTACTGGGGGCTGGAGGGTACCTGGCATGGGCCCCCACCCAGCATAGAGGGAGAGATCCAGAGTGCTGAGTTCATGTCCTCCTGGAACCGGTCTATGGCTTCCTCTACAGCTTTACGGAAGGTATCGGCCGCCACGCTGGAACATCGGGGCCAGCTGGCCACGGAAGTCTGCCCCAACGCGGCTGAAGGACAGGCCGAAGCCATGCACTGTCCCAGCAGGGAGTCAGGCGTCCGCCCACCCCTCTGGAGGTCTCGGTCCAGGGTCTCCAGGAACTCAGACACCTGCTGCCACCCAGCCGTGGAGATGGCCGCCTCGTTCACCGCCTGGTCGTGACCACCTTTCACCACAGACACCGTACATCACAAGGCTGCCCCCTCATTCACCACAGACACCAGACATCACAAGGCTGCCCCTCGTTCACAGACACCAGACATCACAAGGCTGCCCCTCGTTCTACAGACACCGTACATCACAAGGCTGCCCCCTCGGTTCTGCCCCTTCACCACAGACACCGTACATCACAAGGCTGCCCCCTCATTTCACCACAGTACATTGTCACAAGGCTGCCCCCTCATTCACCACAGACACCATACATCACCAAGGCTGCCCCCTCATTCACCAGACACCATACATCACAAGGCTGCCCCTCATTCACCACAGACACCGTACATCACAAGGCTGCCCCCTCATTCAACACAGACACCATACATCACAAGGCTGCCCCCTCATTCAACACAGACACCAGACATCACAAGGCTGCCCCCTCATTCACCACAGAGACCTTACATCCCAAGGCTGCCCCCACCAGACATACATCCCAGGCTGCCCCTTTCACCACAGACACCATACATCACAAGGCTGCCCCCTCACCACAGACACCATTCTCACCACAGACACCATACATCCTGAGGCTGCCCCCCTCGTTCACCACAGACACCATACATCACAAGGCTGCCCCCTCATTCACCACAGACACCATACATCACAAGGCTGCCCCTCGTTCACCACAGACACTGTGCCTCCCTGGACTTCCCTCATTCTCATACAGACACCATACATCACAAGGCTGCCCCTCATTCACCAGACATCACAAGGCTGCCCTCATTCACCACAGACACCATACATCACAAGGCTGCCCCTCATTCACCACAGACACCATACATCACAAGGCTGCCCCTCGTTCACCACAGACACCATACATCACAAGGCTGCCCCTCGCTCACCACAGACACCGTACATCACAAGGCTGCCCCTCATTCACCACAGACACCATACATCACAAGGCTGCCCCCTCGTTCACTACAGACACCATACATCACAAGGCTGCCCCTCGTTCACCACAGACACCATACATCACAAGGCTGCCCCTCGTTCACCACAGACACCATACATCACAAGGCTGCCCCCTCATTCACCACAGACACCATACATCACAAGGCTGCCCCTCGTTCACCACAGACACCATACATCACAAGGCTGCCCCTCGCTCACCACAGACACCATACATCACAAGGCTGCCCCTCGTTCACCACAGACACCATACATCACAAGGCTGCCCCCTCGTTCACTACAGACACCATAC
>NW_026290155.1:0-5245 GCF_023373465.1 Oncorhynchus keta | reverse complement strand
AGTCGGTAGAGCATGAGACTCTTAATCTCAGGGTCGTGGGTTCGGGAGCCCCACGTTGGGCGCTAAATGCTTTTGATTCAAAAGCCTTCTGATAAATGCGAGCAAATCCAAATGTTGTGTGTGTGTGTGTGTGTGTGTGTGTTGTATATGATACACAGTACCAGTCAAAAGTTTACTCACCTACTCATTCAAGGGTTTTTAAAAATGAATTTGCAACAATTTCTACATACCTGTCTTTGCATTGTCATTATGGGGTATTATGTGTAGATTGCTGAGTTTTTTATTTTATTTAATCCATTTGAGAATAACGCTGTAAGGTAACAAATTTGGGGAAAACCAAGGGGTCTGAATACCAACCAACCTGGTCTGACAGTTGTGTTATTTTGGGATGTTGTGGGTTGTCTCCAAGCCCGGCTAGCTCAGTCGGTAGAGCATGAGACTCTTAATCTCAGGGTCGTGGGTTCGGAGCCCCACGTTGGGCGCTGACCTTTTATTTGGATAACATTGATCCTCAGAGGCTTGGGGCTCGTTTCCTGGACACAGATTATAGTCCTCCACTGAAAAGCACTACCTCTGAACAATATCAAATGGACATGTTTTTAGACTAGGACTTCATGGGTGTCTGGGAAACCAGCCTTAGAGGTATAGTGGTTAATACACATGCAACATAGATGACCAGTATTGGTTGACTGTGTTGCTTCATCACCATAGGGATAAGTACATGGGTGATGAAATAGAGGACTGCTGAAATACAAGAGTCAGGATTGGTTCAGACCCTGAGATCTGTCATCACAGGGCTACCCACGCCCTGTGAGGCCTGGTCAATGGGCTGGGCTGGTTCAGACCCTGAGATCTGTCACTGGGCAGGGTTGGTTCACGCCCTGTGAGGCCTGTCAATGGCTATTGGTTCAGACCCTGAGATCTGTCACTGGCAGGGTTGGTTCACGCCCTGTGAGGCCTGTATGTGGTGGTGTTAAATATTGATGCAAGCCCGGCTAGGCTCAGTCGGTAGGAGCATGAGACTCTATCTCAGGGTCGTGGGTTCAGCCCCACGTTGGGCGCTAACCTTGATTTGCAAGCCTTTCTTATGATAAATGCGAGCAAATCAAAAGTTATTTGTGTGATATGATACACAGTAACCAGTCAAACGTTCACTCACTTACTCATTCAAGGGTTTATTTTAATTAATTTTTAATTAACTTGCAACAATTTCTCCATACCTGTTTTCGCTTTGTCATTATGTGGTATTATGTGTAGATTGCTGAGGATGTTTTTATTTAATCCATTTGAGAATAACGCTGTAAGGTAACATTTTGGGGAAAACCAAGGGGTCCTGAATACTTTTTGAAGGCACTTGGATATACAGTGAGGGAAACAAGTATTTGATCCTGCTGATTTTGTACGTTTTGTCCACTGACAGAGAAATGATCCGTCTATAATATTAATGGTAGGTTTATTTGAACAGTGAAGACAGAATAATAACAAAAAAATCCGAAAAACACATGTCAAAAATGTTATAAATTGATTTGCATTTTACTGGGGGAATAAGTATTTGACCCCTCTGCAAAACATTACTTAGTACTTGGTGGAAAACCTGTTGGCAGTCAGAGGTCAGACGTTTCTTGTAGTTGGCCACCAGGTTTGCACACATCTCAGGAGGAATTTTGTCCCACTCCTCTTGCAGATCTTCTCCAAATCATTAAGGTTTCGAGGCTGACGTTTGGCAACCCGATCTTCAGCTCCCTCCACAGAATTTATATGGGATAAGGTCTGAGACTGGCTAGGCCAATGGGCAGCGTTGGGTCACGCCCTGTTAGGTCTGTCAATGGGCAGAGTTGGTTCACGCCCCCAGAGGTCTGTATGTGGGTGGTGTTAAATAGTAATGCAAGCCTGGCTAGCTCAGTCGGTAGAGCATGAGACTCTTAATCTCAGGGTTGTGTGTTCGAGCCCCACGTTGGGTGCTGACCTTTGATTTGGATAACATTGATCCTCAGAGGCTTGGGGCTCGTTTCCTGGACACAGATTATAGTCCTCCACTGAAAAGCACTACCTCTGAACAATATCAAATGGACATGTTTTTAGACTAGGATCATGGGGTGTCTGGGAAACCAGCCTTAGAGGTATAGTGGTTGGCCATGCAACATAGATGACCAGTATTGGTTGACTGTGTTGCTTCATCACCATAGGGATAAGTACATGGGTGATGAAATAGAGGACTGCTGAAATCCAAGAGTCAGGGTTGGTTCAGACCCTGAGATCTGTCACTGGGCAGGGTTGGTTCACGCCCTGTGAGGCCTGTATGTGGGTGGTGTTAAATAGTGATGCAAGCCCGGCTAGCTCAGTCGGTAGAGCATGAGACTCTTAATCTCAGGGTCATGGGTTCAAGCCCCACGTTGGGCGCCTTACCTTTGATAGCAAGCCTTTCTTTATGATAAATGCGAGCAAATCAAATGTTATTTGTGTGATATGATACACAGTAACTGTCAAACGCTCACCACTTACTCATTCAAGGGTTTATTTTGAATAAATTTGCAACAATTTCTCCATACCTGTTTTCGCTTTGTCATTATGGGGTATTATGTAGATTGCTGAGGATGTTTTATTTAATCCATTTGAGAATAAAGCTGTAAGGTAACTCATTTGGGAAAACTAAGGGTCTGAAATACTTTTGAAGGCACTTGGATATATAGTGAGGGAAAAAAAGTATTTGATCCCCTGCTGATTTTAGTAATGCTGTCCACTGACAGAGAAATGATCCGTCTATAATATTAATGGTAGATTTATTTGAACAGTGAGAGACAGAATAACAACAAAAAAATCCAGAAAAACACATGTCAAAAATGTTATAAATTGATTTGCATTTTTAATGGGGGAAGTATTTGACCCTTCTGCAAAAACATGACTTGTACTTGGTGGAAAACCCGTGTTGGCAATCAGAGGTCAGATGTTTGTAGTTACAAACAGGTTTGCACACATCTCAGGAGGGATTTTGTCCCACTCCTCTTTGCAGATCTTCTCCAAGTCATTAAGGTTTCGAGGCTGACGTTTATAACCGAGCTTTCAGCTCCTCTCCACAGAATTTATATGGATAAGGTCTGAGACTGGCTAGGCCAATGGGCAGCGTTTGGTTCATGTTGGTGTGTTATTTTACCAACCAGTTATTACATTTTGGTGGGTTATTTACCAACCTGGTCTAACAGTTATTACATGTTGGTGTGTTATTTTACCAACCTGGTCTGACAGTTATTACATGTTGGAGGGTTATTTACCAACCTGGTCTGACAGTTATTATATGTTGGTGGGTTATTTACCAACCTGGTCTGACAGTTATTGGTTATGTTGGTAAAGTTTATTTACCAACCTGGTCTGACAGTTATTACATGTTGGTGTTATTTACCAACCTGGTCTGACAGTTACATGTTGGTGGGTTATTTACCAACCTGGTCTGACAGTTATTACATGCTGGTGGGTTATTTACCAACCTGGTCTGGACAGTTATTACATGTTGGTGTTATTTACCAACCTGGTCTGACAGTTATTACATGTTGGTGTGTTATTTACCAACCTGGTCTGACAGTTATTACATGTTGGTGTTATTTACCAACCTGGTCTGACAGTTATTACATGTTGGTGTGTTATTTACCAACCTGGTCTGACAGTTATTACATGTTGGTGTGTTATTTACCAACCTGGTCTGACAGTTATTACATGTTGGTGTGTTTATTTACCAACTGGTCTGACAGTTATTACATGTTGGTGTGTTTATTTACCAACCTGGTCTGACAGTTATTATGACATGTTGGTGTGTTTATTTACCAACCTGGTCTGACAGTTATTACATGTTGGTGTGTTTATTTACCAACCTGGTCTGACAGTTATTACATGTTGGTGTGTTATTTACCAACCTGGTCTGACAGTTATTACATGTTGGTGTGTTATTTACCAACCTGGTCTGACAGTTATTACATGTTGGTGTGTTATTTACCAACCTGGTCTGACAGTTATTACATGTTGGTGTGTTATTTACCAACCTGGTCTGACAGTTATTACATGTTGGTGGGTTATTTACCAACCTGGTCTGACAGTTATTACATGTTGGTGGGTTATTTACCAACCTGGTCTGACAGTTATTACATGTTGGTGTGTTATTTACCAACCTGGTCTAACAGTTATTGCGATGTTGGTGTTATTTACCAACCTGGTCTGATACACAGTTGCATGTTGGTGTTATTTACCAACCTGGTCTACATGTTGGTGTGTTTATTTACCAACCTGGTCTGACAGTTATTACATGTTGGTGTGTTATTTACCAACCTGGTCTAACAGTTATTACATGTTGGTGTGTTATTTACCAACCTGGTCTAACAGTTATTACATGTTGGTGTGTTTATTTACCAACCTGGTCTGACAGTTATTACATGTTGGTGTGTTATTTACCAACCTGGTCTAACAGTTATTACATGTTGGTGTGTTATTTACCAACCTGGTCTGACAGTTATTACATGTTGGTGGGTTATTTACCAACCTGGTCTAACAGTTATTACATGTTGGTGTGTTATTTACCAACCTGGTCTGACAGTTATTACATGTTGGTGTGTTATTTACCAACCTGGTCTGACAGTTATTACATGTTGGTGTGTTATTTACCAACCTGGTCTAACAGTTATTACATGTTGGTGGGTTATTTACCAACCTGGTCTAACAGTTATTACATGTTGGTGTGTTATTTACCAACCTGGTCTAACAGTTATTACATGTTGGTGGGTTATTTACCAACCTGGTCTGACAGTTATTACATGCTGGTGGGTTATTTACCAACCTGGTCTAACAGTTATTACATGTTGGTGGGTTATTTACCAACCTGGTCTGACAGTTATTACATGTTGGTGTGTTATTTACCAACCTGGTCTGACAGTTATTACATGTTGGTGGGTTATTTACCAACCTGGTCTGACAGTTATTACATGTTGGTGTGTTATTTACCAACCTGGTCTGACAGTTATTACATGTTGGTGTGTTTATTTACCAACCTGGTCTGACAGTTATTACATGTTGGTGTGTTATTTACCAACCTGGTCTGACAGTTATTACATGTTGGTGTGTTATTTACCAACCTGGTCTGACAGTTATTACATGTTGGTGTGTTATTTACCAACCTGGTCTGACAGTTATTACATGTTGGTGGGTTATTTACCAACCTGGTCTGACAGTTGTGTTATTTTGGGATGTTGTGGGTTATATCTCC
>NW_026290154.1:0-8011 GCF_023373465.1 Oncorhynchus keta | reverse complement strand
TAGAGGCTAGCATCTATAACCACAGCTGTTAGGGATATGTAGTCTGGTGTCTAGGCTAGCATCTATAACCACAGCTGTTAGGGGATATGTAGTCTGGTGTAGAGGCTAGCATCTATAACCACAGCTGTTAGGGGATCTGTAGTCTGGTGTAGAGGCTAGCATCTATAAACACAGCTGCTGTTATGGGATCTGTAGTCTGGTGTCTAGGCTAGCATCTATAACCACAGCTGTTAGGGGATCTGTAGTCTGGTGTAGAGGCTAGCATCTATAAAACACAGCTGTTATGGGATCTGTAGTCTGGTGTAGAGGCTAGCATCTATAACCACAGCTGTTAGGATCTGTAGTCTGGTGTCTAGACTAGCATCTATAAACACAGCTGCTGTTAGGGGGATCTGTAGTCTGGTGTAGAGGCTAGTATCTATAAACACAGCTGCTGTTAGGGGATCTGTAGTCTGGTGTCTAGACTAGCATCTATAAACACAGCTGCTGTTAGGGGATCTGTAGTCTGGTGTAGAGGCTAGCATCTATAAACACAGCTGTTAGGGGATCTGTAGTCTGGTGTAGAGGCTAGCATCTATAAACACAGCTGTTAGGGATCTGTAGTCTGAATGTAGAGGCTAGTATCTATAAACACAGCTGCTGTTAGGGATCTGTAGTCTGGTGTAGAGGCTAGCATCTATAAACACAGCTGCTATGGGATCTGTAGTCTGGTGTCTAGACTAGCATCTATAAACACAGCTGCTGTTAGGGGATCTGTAGTCTGGTGTCTAGACTAGCATCTATAAACACAGCTGTTAGGGGATCTGTAGTCTGGTGTCTAGACTAGCATCTATAAACACAGCTGCTGTTAGGGGATCTGTAGTCTGGTGTAGAGGCTAGCATCTATAAACACAGCTGCTGTTAGGGGATCTGTAGTCTGGTGTCTAGACTAGCATCTATAAACACAGCTGCTGTTAGGGGATCTGTAGTCTGGTGTCTAGACTAGCATCTATAAACACAGCTGCTGTTAGGGATCTGTAGTCTGGTGTAGAGGCTAGCATCTATAAACACAGCTGCTGTTATGGGATCTGTAGTCTGGTGTAGAGGCTAGCATCTATAAACACAGCTGCTGTTAGGGGATCTGTAGTCTGGTGTAGAGGCTAGCATCTATAAACACAGCTGCTATGGGATCTGTAGTCTGGTGTCTAGACTAGCATCTATAAACACAGCTGCTGTTAGGGGATCTGTAGTCTGGTGTCTAGACTAGCATCTATAAACACAGCTGTTAGGGGATCTGTAGTCTGGTGTCTAGACTAGCATCTATAAACACAGCTGCTGTTAGGGGATCTGTAGTCTGGTGTCTAGACTAGCATCTATAAACACAGCTGCTGTTAGGGATCTGTAGTCTGGTGTAGAGGCTAGCATCTATAAACACAGCTGCTGTTATGGGATCTGTAGTCTGGTGTAGAGGCTAGCATCTATAAACACAGCTGCTGTTATGGGATCTGTAGTCTGGGTGTAGAGGCTAGCATCTATAAACACAGCTGTTAGGGGATATGTAGTCTGGTGTAGAGGCTAGTATCTATAAACACAGCTGTTAGGGGATCTGTAGTCTGGTGTCTAGGCTAGCATCTATAAACACAGCTGCTGTTATGGGATCTGTAGTCTGGTGTAGAGGCTAGCATCTATAAACACAGCTGTTATGGGATCTGTAGTCTGGTGTAGAGGCTAGCATCTATAACCACAGCTGTTATGGGATCTGTAGTCTGGTGTAGAGGCTAGCATCTATAAACACAGCTGCTGTTATGGGATCTGTAGTCTGGTGTCTAGACTAGCATCTATAACCACAGCTGTTATGGGATCTGTAGTCTGACTGGTGTAGAGGCTAGCATCTATAACCACAGCTGTTATGGGATCTGTAGTCTGACTGGTGTAGAGGCTAGCATCTATAAACACAGCTGTTATGGGATCTGTAGTCTGGTGTAGAGGCTAGCATCTATAAACACAGCTGCTGTTATGGGATCTGTAGTCTGGTGTCTAGACTAGCATCTATAAACACAGCTGCTGTTATGGGATCTGTAGTCTGGTGTAGAGGCTAGCATCTATAAACACAGCTGCTGTTATGGGATCTGTAGTCTGGTGTAGAGGCTAGCATCTATAAACACAGCTGTTAGGGGATCTGTAGTCTGGTGTAGAGGCTAGCATCTATAAACACAGCTGCTGTTATGGGATCTGTAGTCTGGTGTAGAGGCTAGCATCTATAAACACAGCTGTTATGGGATCTGTAGTCTGGTGTCTAGACTAGCATCTATAAACACAGCTGCTGTTATGGGATCTGTAGTCTGGTGTAGAGGCTAGCATCTATAAACACAGCTGTTATGGGATCTGTAGTCTGGTGTAGAGGCTAGCATCTATAAACACAGCTGTTAGGGGATCTGTAGTCTGGTGTAGAGGCTAGCATCTATAAACACAGCTGCTGTTAGGGGATCTGTAGTCTGGTGTAGAGGCTAGCATCTATAAACACAGCTGTTAGGGGATCTGTAGTCTGGTGTAGAGGCTAGCATCTATAAACACAGCTGCTGTTATGGGATCTGTAGTCTGGTGTAGAGGCTAGCATCTATAAACACAGCTGTTAGGGGATCTGTAGTCTGGTGTAGAGGCTAGCATCTATAACCACAGCTGTTAGGGGATCTGTAGTCTGGTGTAGAGGCTAGCATCTATAAACACAGCTGTTAGGGGATCTGTAGTCTGGTGTAGAGGCTAGCATCTATAACCAATAGCTGTTATGGGATCTGTAGTCTGGTGTAGAGGCTAGCATCTATAACCACAGCTGTTATGGGATCTGTAGTCTGGTGTCTAGGCTAGCATCTATAACCACAGCTGTTAGGGGATCTGTAGTCTGGTGTAGAGGCTAGCATCTATAAACACAGCTGCTGTTAGGGGATCTGTAGTCTGGTGTCTAGACTAGCATCTATAAACACAGCTGCTGTTAGGGGATCTGTAGTCTGGTGTAGAGGCTAGCATCTATAAACACAGCTGCTGTTAGGGGATCTGTAGTCTGGTGTAGAGGCTAGCATCTATAAACACAGCTGCTGTTAGGGGATCTGTAGTCTGGTGTCTAGACTAGCATCTATAAACACAGCTGTTAGGGGATCTGTAGTCTGGTGTAGAGGCTAGCATCTATAAACACAGCTGCTGTTATGGGATCTGTAGTCTGGTGTAGAGGCTAGCATCTATAAACACAGCTGCTGTTAGGGGATCTGTAGTCTGGTGTAGAGGCTAGCATCTATAAACACAGCTGCTGTTAGGGATCTGTAGTCTGGTGTAGAGGCTAGCATCTATAACCACAGCTGTTAGCTGCTGGTGTAGAGGCTAGCATCTATAAACACAGCTGTTAGGGATCTGTAGTCTGGTGTAGAGGCTAGCATCTATAAACACAGCTGCTGTTAGGGGATCTGTAGTCTGGTGTAGAGGCTAGCATCTATAAACACAGCTGTTATGGGATCTGTAGTCTGGTGTAGAGGCTAGCATCTATAAACACAGCTGCTGTTAGGGGATCTGTAGTCTGGTGTAGAGGCTAGCATCTATAAACACAGCTGCTGTTAGGGGATCTGTAGTCTGGTGTAGAGGCTAGCATCTATAAACACAGCTGTTAGGGGATCTGTAGTCTGGTGTCTAGACTAGCATCTATAAACACAGCTGCTGTTAGGGGATCTGTAGTCTGGTGTAGAGGCTAGCATCTATAAACACAGCTGTTAGGGGATCTGTAGTCTGGTGTAGAGGCTAGCATCTATAAACACAGCTGTTAGGGGATCTGTAGTCTGGTGTCTAGACTAGCATCTATAAACACAGCTGTTATGGGATCTGTAGTCTGGTGTCTAGACTAGCATCTATAAACACAGCTGCTGTTATGGGATCTGTAGTCTGGTGTAGAGGCTAGCATCTATAAACACAGCTGTTATGGGATCTGTAGTCTGGTGTAGAGGCTAGCATCTATAAACACAGCTGCTGTTATGGGATCTGTAGTCTGGTGTCGAGGCTAGCATCTATAACCACAGCTGTTATGGGATCTGTAGTCTGGTGTAGAGGCTAGCATCTATAAACACAGCTGCTGTTATGGGATCTGTAGTCTGGTGTAGAGGCTAGAATCTATAAACACAGCTGCTGTTATGGGATCTGTAGTCTGGTGTAGAGGCTAGCATCTATAAACACAGCTGTTAGGGATCTGTAGTCTGGGTCTAGACTAGCATCTATAAACACAGCTGTTAGGGGATCTGTAGTCTGGTGTAGAGGCTAGCATCTATAAACACAGCTGCTGTTATGGGATCTGTAGTCTGGTGTAGAGGCTAGCATCTATAAACACAGCTGTTAGGGATCTGTAGTCTGGTGTAGAGGCTAGCATCTATAAACACAGCTGCTGTTAGGGGATCTGTAGTCTGGTGTAGAGGCTAGCATCTATAAACACAGCTGTTAGGGGATCTGTAGTCTGGTGTAGAGGCTAGCATCTATAAACACAGCTGCTGTTATGGGATCTGTAGTCTGGTGTCTAGACTAGCATCTATAAACACAGCTGCTGTTAGGGGATCTGTAGTCTGGTGTCTAGACTAGCATCTATAAACACAGCTGGTGTTATGGGATCTGTAGTCTGGTGTCTAGACTAGCATCTATAAACACAGCTGTTAGGGGATCTGTAGTCTGGTGTAGAGGCTAGCATCTATAAACACAGCTGCTGTTATGGGATCTGTAGTCTGGTGTAGAGGCTAGCATCTATAAACACAGCTGCTGTTATGGGATCTGTAGTCTGGTGTAGAGGCTAGCATCTATAAACACAGCTGCTGTTATGGGATCTGTAGTCTGGTGTAGGCTAGCATCTATAAACACAGCTGCTGTTAGGGATCTGTAGTCTGGTGTAGAGGCTAGAATCTATAAACACAGCTGCTGTTATGGGATCTGTAGTCTGGTGTAGAGGCTAGAATCTATAAACACAGCTGCTGTTATGGGATCTGTAGTCTGGTGTAGAGGCTAGCATCTATAAACACAGCTGCTGTTATGGGATCTGTAGTCTGGTGTAGAGGCTAGCATCTATAAACACAGCTGCTGTTATGGGATCTGTAGTCTGGTGTAGAGGCTAGCATCTATAAACACAGCTGCTGTTAGGGATCTGTAGTCTGGTGTCTAGGCTAGCATCTATAAACACAGCTGCTATGGGATCTGTAGTCTGGTGTAGAGGCTAGCATCTATAAACACAGCTGTTAGGGGATCTGTAGTCTGGTGTAGAGGCTAGCATCTATAAACACAGCTGCTGTTAGGGATCTGTAGTCTGGTGTAGAGGCTAGCATCTATAAACACAGCTGCTGTTATGGGATCTGTAGTCTGGTGTCTAGACTAGCATCTATAAACACAGCTGTTAGGGGATCTGTAGTCTGGTGTAGAGGCTAGCATCTATAAACACAGCTGCTGTTATGGGATCTGTAGTCTGGTGTAGAGGCTAGCATCTATAAACACAGCTGCTGTTATGGGATCTGTAGTCTGGTGTAGAGGCTAGCATCTATAAACACAGCTGTTATGGGATCTGTAGTCTGGTGTCTAGACTAGCATCTATAAACACAGCTGTTAGGGGATCTGTAGTCTGGTGTAGAGGCTAGCATCTATAAACACAGCTGCTGTTAGGGATCTGTAGTCTGGTGAGAGGCTAGTATCTATAAACACAGCTGCTGTTAGGGATCTGTAGTCTGGGTGTCTAGACTAGCATCTATAAACACAGCTGTTAGGGGATATTGGTCTGTGTAGAGGCTGAAGCATCTATAACCACAGCTGTTATGGGATCTGTAGTCTGGTGTAGAGGCTAGCATCTATAACCACAGCTGTTATGGGATCTGTAGTCTGGTGTCTAGGCTAGTATCTATAAACACAGCTGCTGTTATGGGATCTGTAGTCTGGTGTCACAGGCTAGTATCTATAAACACAGCTGCTGTTATGGGATCTGTAGTCTGGTGTCTAGGCTAGTATCTATAAACACAGCTGCTGTTATAGGATCTGTAGTCTGGTGTCTAGGCTAGTATCTATAACCACAGCTGTTATGGGATCTGTAGTCTGGTGTCTAGGCTAGTATCTATAACCACAGCTGTTATGGGATCTGTAGTCTGGTGTCTAGGCTAGTATCTATAACCACAGCTGTTATAGGATCATGGTCTGGTGTCTAGGCTGAGTATCTATAAACACAGCTGCTGTTATGGGATCATGGTCTGGTGTGCTTAGGCTGAAATACTCTGTATTTTTTGTGTTTGGGATATGGTCTGGTGTCTAGGCTAGTATCTATAACCACAGCTGTTAGGGGATCTGTAGTCAACATTTACCTGGAGATAACTCTGCAGATACCAATACTGGGTGGTCTGAAAAGTTATAGTCAATCAATCAATAATATAATTATTATTTTAGCAAAAATGTTTATCTTTAATTTACAATCTGGATGGTGTTAAGAGATAGATGGGAGGGGTTGAATGGAGCTGATGGGACTGGATCGTGTTCAGAGATAGATGGAAGGGGTTGAATGGAGCTGAAGGACTGGATGGTGTTGAGAGATAGATGGGAGGTGTTGAATGGAGCTGAAGGATGGGACTGATGGTGTCAGAGATAGATGGGAGGGGTTGAATGGAGCTGAAGGGTGGGACTGGATGGTGTTAAGAGATAGATGGGAGGGGCTGAGTGGAGCTGAAGGATGGGACTGGATGGTGTTCAGAGATAGATGGGGAGGGGCTGAGTGGAGCTGAAGGATGGGACTGATGGTGTTTAGAGATAGATGGGGAGGGGGTTGAATGGAGCTGAAGGGTGGGTTTGGATGGTGTCTAGAGATAGATGGGGAGGGCTGAGTGGGAGCTGAAGGGTGGGACTGGATGGTGTTTCAGAGATAGATGGGGAGGGGCTGAGTGGAGCTGAAGGATGGGACTGGATGGTGTTCAGAGATAGATGGGAGGGGCTGAGTGGAGCTGAAGGATGGGACTGGATGGTCTTCAGAGATAGATGGGAGGGGTTGAATGGAGCTGAAGGGTGGGACTGGATGGTGTTCAGAGATAGATGGGAGGGGCTGAGTGGAGCTGAAGGATGGACTGATGGTGTTTAGAGATAGATGGGAGTGGTTGAATGGGAGCTGAAGGGACTGGGGTGGTGTTTAGAGATAGATGGGAGGGTTGAATGGAGCTGAGAAGGGACTGGATGGTGAAAGTAGATGGGGAGGGGTTGAATGGAGCTGGGGACGGATGATAGTTTAAGATGGTGGGAGGGTTGAATGGAGCTGAAGGGACTGGATGGTGTTTAGACATAGATGGGAGGGTTGAATGGAGATGAAGGATGGGACTGGATGGTGTTAGAGATAGATGGGAGGGTTGAATGGAAGGAGATGAAGGATGGGACTGGATGGTGTTAAGAGATAGATGGGAGGGGTTGAATGGAGCTGAAGGATGGGACTTCGATGGTGTTCAAGAGATAGATGGGAGGGTAGATGGTGGGGTTGAATGGAGCTGGAGGGTGGTGGACTGGATGGTGTTCAGAGATAGATGGGAGGGGTTGAATGGAGCTGAAGGGACTGGATGGTGTTCAGAGATAGATGGGAGGGATTGAATGGAGCTGAAGGGGACTGGATGGTGTGAAAAAGATAGATGGGAGGGGTTGAATGGAGCTGAAGGATGGGACTGGATGGTGTTTAGAGATAGATGGGGAGGGTTGAATGGAGGCTGGAGGGTGGGACTGGATGGTGTTAGAGATAGATGGGAGGGTTGAATGGAGCTGAAGGGACTGGATGGTGTTCAGAGATAGATGGGAGGGGCTGAATGGAGCTGAAGCGACTGGATGGTGTTAAGAGATAGATGGGAGGGGTTGAATGGAGCTGAAGATTGGAACTAACAACAAGATAACAAATGTAAAACATACTGTGTCTGTAAAATGTATATAGGTTCAAGAACTTTGTGAAATGCTTACAGTTACAAATATACATGGCAAATAGAAATCCAGAAACCGGACAGACATCAGAAATAAA
>NW_026290153.1:0-22804 GCF_023373465.1 Oncorhynchus keta | reverse complement strand
TGAAGGTGCTGTAATGTGTGGTAAAGGACTGGTACACACCCTGACAGGACAGCATGTCGACCCAGGCAGTCCACGGACATGGCAGTGGCCTGGAAAGATAACAGCATGTTATTATGGTTGTTTACGTTGTTCAGGAGCAGATCAGCTGTAATACTGCAGATACATTAATGGAGGCTACAATCTAATTGACGTACATTTTTCAACTCTGCTGCGATGCTTCACAAAAGCTCTGAAACTTTCTATTCTTATAGTTTCTACAGATAAATGTAAATTAAAGTCAAACATTTTTTTTTCTAAAAAATATTATTATGCAATTGACCATGACTTTTTAAAACACCCAGCAGTGCTATCTGCAGAGTTATCTCCAGGTAAACGTTGCAATTCTCCAGCCATTCCTGGACCTGTGACCAAAAATGACGACTATTATTATTCTGTAGCATGTGTGGTGAGTTTACTAGTCAATGAAGAGCATGTGAGCATTATGATGCAGAGGGCCATTTTAAAACCATTTAGCCAGCAGCATCTGAGTCAGCAGTGCAGCATGTTTGGTGAGTTTACTAGTCAATGAAGAGCATGTGAGCATTATGATGCAGAGGGCCATTTTAAAACCATTTAGCCAGCAGCATCTGAGTCAGCAGTGCAGCATGTTTGGTGAGTTTTTGTTTTTCCCTGCTAAATGTTGCTGCGACATCTTGTGCCCGGAACAATGTCTGTATGTGTGACCTGGTGTAACAAAACACTGTCTGAACACTGGATGTCTGACCTGGTGCATTAGACCTGTTGAAACAAAACACTGTCTGAACACTGGATGTGTGACCTGGTGCATTAGACCTGGTGTAACAAAACACTGTCTGAACACTGGATGTCTGACCTGGTGCATTAGACCTGTTGAAACAAAACACTGTCTGAACACTGGATGTGTGACCTGGTGCATTAGACCTGTTGAAACAAAACACTGTCTGAACACTGGATGTGTGACCTGGTTAGACATTGAAACAAAAATTCAACAATCCTGCGACTGAGTGTGACATCATTTAACTGTGACACTTTCAGATACTCTCTGACTACTCAGAAGGATAACAGCTCCCACCTGTTTCACTCGGAACAGCATGACAACACCACAGACAGAAGGGGAAAGTTATCTCTTTGGCAACACATTGCGCATTAGCTAGTTACATGTCACCCAACTCTGAATTAAACCCTGTTTTACTCAAGTACCTGCGCGTCTCGCAATTCCACCACCACATTCTCACTACTCCAGCGAGCCGCCATCTTCCTCTACGGCAACAACATCAACAAGACGTCACACGACGCCCTGTCTCTCAAATCACGTACAGCGAGAGAACTACTTCCGGTCTTCTGATTGGTTGTGGTGATGACGCCGACGTCGCTATCCAAGATGGCGGCTTCCATGGTGGAACATGTTGTCGTAGACGCAGGAGGATTTTGAAGAAAGCACTTCTTCAGGTGAGGTTTAAACTGTGTCACAGAGAGAGATGTAGAGATGTTCTTCAGGTGTTCCGTTCCCCAGGATCAGAAGTATTTAATACGAGTAACTTTTTATCACAAACTGCGTGCCTGATGTCAGGTCTGGATAGCGAGTTAACGTGGTCCATCCTGTTTAAATGGCCACATCAACATCATGTAGCTGCGTATATTATAATTTATACATTACTGTAAATATTGCCCTTCCCCCCCATATGTATATATACATGTATTTATTTTGTAGGACATCGGGAAGAATATCTACACGCTGAAGGATGTAGTCGAGGAAATTCGGGACAAGCCAACCCGGAGGAGCCTGTCATTCCTACCATATCAACTCAACTTCAGAGAGCCGCACCCAGAGGACATCAGATTAGGTAGCTAAGGTTTTTAAATGACTCATTTTGGTCAGTTTTGGTTGTTTGATTTGTTGTGCTGGATATTGTGTTTTTGAATACAAATCTGCCTCTCATTTACATTACATTTAAGTCATTTAGCAGACGCTCTTATCCAGAGCGACTTACAAATTGGTGCATTCACCTTATGACATCCAGTGGAACAGCCACTTGCATCTAAATCTTTTTTTTTTTTTTTTGGGGGAAGGATTACTTACCCTTACTTACCCTATCCTAGGTATAGGACATCACTTCTATAGTTGTTGATGGTATTTCATGAATTGTGATGCTGGTACTGAGTGTTGAGGTCCGTGTTCAGTGACTGAGTTCTCCAAGAAGACGGGAGACTACCCCAGCCTTTCTGCCACAGACATCAAGGTGTTGGCTCTGACATACCAGTTGGAGAGGGAAAACGTCGGGACGGACCACCTGAAGAAAGAACCTGAGGTCAAGGTGAGACCGGGAACAATGACATCTGAGGTCAAGGTGAGACAGGGAACAATGAGACCTGAGATCAAGGTGAGACAGGGAACAATGAGATCTGAGGTCAAATGGAACCCTATATTCTTTCTGCACTATATAGGGAATAGGGTCCCATAGGACTCTGGTCTAAAGTAGTGCACTATATAGGGAACAGGGTGCCATGTGGGACACAACCAGTGAAACAGACTAGTTATCACACAGAACCCTGAGTATTGTAGGTGTCTCGAGGTCCACATCACAGCTTTGACATGTCGTCTGTCGTCAGGTCCAGGTGTGCAGTACAAGGAGACATCCAGAGGCTCCCGTTGGCGTGGCAGGGTTCCACTTCCCCTCAAAGGTACAGTTTCAAAAATATATATATATTTATCCGTTATTTTACCAGGTCAGTTGACTGAGAACACATTCTCATTTGCAGCAACGACCTGGGGAATAGTTACAGGGGAGAGGAGGGGGATGAATGAGCCAATTGTAAACTGGGGATTATTAGGTGACCGTGATGGTTTGGGTGCCAGATTGGGAATTTAGTGAGGACACCGGGGTTAACACCTCTACTCTTACGATAAGAGCCATGGGATCTTTAGTGACCTCAGAGAGGCAGGACACCGGGGTTCACACCTCTACTCTTACGATAAGAGCCATGGGATCTTTAGTGACCACAGAGAGGCAGGACACCGGGGTTCACACCTCTACTCTTACGATAAGAGCCATGGGATCTTTAGTGACCTCAGAGAGGCAGGACACCGGGGTTCACACCTCTACTCTTACGATAAGAGCCATGGGATCTTTAGTGACCACAGAGAGGCAGGACACCGGGGTTCACACCTCTACTCTTACGATAAGAGCCATGGGATCTTTTAATGACCTCAGAGAGTCAGGACACTCGTTTAACGTCCCATCCGAAAGACGGCACCCTACACAGGGCAGTGTCCCCAATCACTGCCCTGGGGGATTGGGATATTTTCTTTTAGACCAGAGGAACGAGTGCCTCTTACTGGCCCTCCAACACCACTTCCAGCAGCATCTGGTCTCCCATCCAGGGACTGACCAGGACCAACCCTGCTTAGCTTCAGAAGCAAGTCAGCAGTGGTATGCAGGGTGGTCTGCTGCTGGTTAAAGCCAACAGTGGTATGCAGGGTGTTCTGCTGCTGGTTAAAGCCAGCAGTGGGATGCAGGGTGGTATGCTTCTGGTTAAAGCCAGCAGTGGTATGCAGGGTGGTCTGCTGCTGGTTAAAGCCAACAGTGGGATACAGGGTGGTCTGCTCAGCAGTGGGATGCAGGGTGGTCTGCTGCTGGTTAAAGCCAACAGTGGGATACAGGGTGGTCTGCTGCTGGTTAAAGCCAGCAGTGGGATACAGGGTGGTCTGCTGCTGGTTAAAGCCAGCAGTGGGATACAGGGTGGTCTGCTGCTGGTTAAAGCCAACAGTGGGATACAGGGTGGTCTGCTGCTGGTTAAAGCCAGCAGTGGGATACAGGGTGGTCTGCTGCTGGTTAACACAGTAGGATGCAGGGTGGTCTGCTGCTGGTTAAAGCCAGCAGTGGGATGCAGGGTGGTCTGCTGCTGGTTAAAGCCAACAGTGGGATACAGGGTGGTCTGCTGCTGGTTAAAGCCAGCAGTGGGATACAGGGTGGTCTGCTGCTGGTTAAAGCCAGCAGTGGGATGCAGGGTGGTCTGCTGCTGGTTAAAACAGTGGGATACAGGGTGGTCTGCTGCTGGTTAACACAGTGGGATGCAGGGTGGTCTGCTGCTGGTTAAAGCCAGCAGTGGGATACAGGGTGGTCTGCTGCTGGTTAAAGCCAGCAGTGGGATACAGGGTGGTCTGCTGCTGGTTAAAGCCAACAGTGGGATACAGGGTGGTCTGCTGCTGGTTAAAGCCAGCAGTGGGATGCAGGGTGGTCTGCTGCTGGTTAAAGCCAACAGTAGGATGCAGGGTGGTCTGCTGCTGGTTAAAGCCAGCAGTGGGATACAGGGTGGTCTGCTGCTGGTTAAAGCCAACAGTAGGATGCAGGGTGGTCTGCTGCTGGTTAAAGCCAGCAGTGGGATACAGGGTGGTCTGCTGCTGGTTAAAGCCAGCAGTGGGATACAGGGTGGTCTGCTGCTGGTTAAAGCCAACAGTAGGATGCAGGGTGGTCTGCTGCTGGTTAAAGCCAGCAGTAGGATGCAGGGTGGTCTGCTGCTGGTTAAAGCCAGCAGTAGGATGCAGGGTGGTCTGCTGCTGGTTAAAGCCAACAGTAGGATGCAGGGTGGTCTGCTGCTGGTTAAAGCCAGCAGTGGGATGCAGGGTGGTCTGCTGCTGGTTAAAGCCAGCAGTGGTATGCAGGGTGGTCTGCTGCTGGTTAAAGCCAACAGTGGTATGCAGGGTGGTCTGCTGCTGGTTAAAGCCAACAGTAGGATGCAGGGTGGTCTGCTGCTGGTTAATGCCAGCAGTGGTATGCAGGGTGGTCTGCTGCTGGTTAAAGCCAGCAGTAGGGTGCAGGGTGGTCTGCTGCTGGTTAAAGCCAACAGTAGGATGCAGGGCGGTCTGCTGCTGGTTAACATAGTGGGATGCAGGGTGGTCTGCTGCTGGTTAAAGCCAGCAGTGGGATGCAGGGTGGTCTGCTGCTGGTTAAAGCCAACAGTAGGATGCAGGGTGGTCTGCTGCTGGTTAAAGCCAACAGTGGGATGCAGGGTGGTCTGCTGCTGGTTAACATAGTGGGATGCAGGGTGGTATGCTGCTGGTTAACATAGTGGTCTGCAGGGTGGTATGCTGCTGGTTAACATAGTGGTATGCAGGGTGGTCTGCTGCTGGTTAACATAGTGGGATGCAGGGTGGTCTGCTGCTGGTTAACATAGTGGTATGCAGGGTGGTCTGCTGCTGGTTAACATAGTGGTATGCAGGGTGGTCTGCTGCTGGTTAACATAGTGGTATGCAGGGTGGTCTGCTGCTGGCAAGGCCAAACAATGACATGAAATCAACTCTGTTGTTAACCAGAGTACTGATCCGTGTTGAGGTGTTAGACCAAGTAAATGAACAACTTAAAAAGACATCTGGGATGATCATTAGTACCAATCAACCACTTCTGAACCAACCATCTAGAATAATAGTTAAGAGTTCTCCTCTTCTCCTCCGTGGTCCAGAGGCCAGCTGATGGGCTGTTCAGTGGCAGACGGAGGCCAGCAGCACAGACACAGCACAGCTATAACCCTCCAGAGATCGGAGAGTACAACAGCTTCCAGTTCTGGAGGAATCCTCTGCCCTGCTTCGACACCAATCTGCTGGAACTAGTGGTGAGTAGAACACACACACTACCTCTGACCTGCTATAACTAGAACACACACTACCTCTGACCTGCTATAACTAGAACACACACTACCTCTGACCTGCTATAACTAGAACACACACTACCTCTGACCTGCTATAACTAGAACACACACTACCTCTGACCTGCTATAACTAGAACACACACTACCTCTGACCTGCTATAACGAGAACACACACTACCTCTGACCTGCTATACCTAGAACACACACTACCTCTGACCTGCTATAACTAGAACACACACTACCTCTGACCTGCTATACCTAGAACACACACTACCTCTGACCTGCTATACCTAGAACACACACTACCTCTGACCTGCTATAACTAGAACACACACTACCTCTGACCTGCTATACCTAGAACACACACTACCTCTGACCTGCTATAACTAGAACACACACTACCTCTGACCTGCTATAACGAGAACACACACTACCTCTGACCTGCTATAACGAGAACACACACTACCTCTGACCTGCTATAACGAGAACACACACTACCTCTGACTTACTCTCTCTCTCTCTCTCTGCCTCTGTCTCTCTCTCTGTCTCTGTCTGTCTCTCTGTGTCTGTCTCTCTCTCTCTCTGTGTCTCTCTCTGTGTGTCTCTCTCTGTGTGTCTCTCTCTCTGTGTGTCTCTCTGTGTCTCTCTGCCTCTCTCTGTGTGTCTCTCTCTGCCTCTCTCTGTGTGTCTCTCTCTGTCTCTCTCTGCCTCTCTCTGTGTGTCTCTCTCTGCCTCTCTCTGTGTGTCTCTCTCTGCCTCTCTCTGTGTGTCTCTCTGTGTGTCTCTCTGCCTCTCTCTGCCTCTCTCTGTGTGTCTCTCTGTGTCTCTCTCTGTCTCTCTCTGCCTCTCTCTGTGTGTCTCTCTGTGTGTCTCTCTCTGCCTGCCTCTCTCTGTGTGTCTCTCTGTGTGTCTCTCTGTCTCTGATGAATTGATGTGGTCCTTGTTATTTACCTGCAGAACATTGAGGACCTGTCAATATCAGACAGTGGAGCAGCAGACACTGTCCACACAGAACCTGAGACCGGGTCAGAGGAACACAAACACTCAAAGAATCATTCAGAGGAGCACGGCAGTGGATCGGAGGAGGAAGAGGAGGAGGAAGAGGAGGATGGCGGCGGTTGGATCACCCCTAGCAACATTAAACAGGTCCAGATGGAGACGGGGATCTGGGCGTCGCCTGTGGACGTTAAAGTGGCGTGTCTCACCACCGACTTCGCTATGCAGGTACTGAGGCCCAAATGGACCCCTTGATAATGCACTACTTCTAACCAGGGCCCATAGGTAGTGCATAAGTAGTACACTATATAGGGAATTGGGTTGCCATTTGGGACTTAATATTTAAGATTCTGGTTAAATGAACTCCAATAGTTCAGCGATCTCCTCTTTGTCTACGTAACTGTCCCCGAGTGGTAATAGTTGACGCTGATTACTTAAAAGTTGATTAAATTCTGTTGAGACCCCATTTTAGATGTACACATTCAGAACCATGCGGTTGGTCGGTCGACTGTTGACTGCAGCCGGTTTGTTCAACAGAACGTCCTGATTCAGATCGGGCTCCATGTCCTCTCTGTGAATGGGATGCTGATCAAACAGGCCAGGAATCACATCCTGCGATGCCACGCCTGTTTTAAGTGAGTACCTCTTCCACGCTGAACGCTCACCTCGTCAAATACATTTACAAATACGTGTTATTCAATTATTACGCCCACACTGCCTGGCGTCTGCGCCAACCTGCGTCTGCGCCAACCTGCGTCTGCGCCAACCTGCGTCTGCGCCAACCTGCGTCTGCGCCAACCTGCGTCTGCGCCAACCTGCGTCTGCGCCAACCTGCGTCCGCGCCAACCTGCGTCTGCGCCAACCTGCGTCTGCGCCAACCTGCGTCTGCGCCAACCTGCGTCTGCGCCAACCTGCGTCTGCGCCAACCTGCGTTGGCCAAATAGAAGTCCTGCCTCTCATCTCATTGGTCTATAGAAGCAGGTACCCACGTGCCATCTCCTCATTGGTCTATAGAAGCAGGTACCCACGTGCCATCTCCTCATTGGTTTATAGAAACAGGTACCCACGTGCCATCTCCTCATTGGTTTTATGGAAGCGGGTACCCGTGTGCCATCTCCTCATTGGTTTATAGAAGCAGGTACCCGCGTGTCATCTCATTGGTTTATAGAAGCAGGTATCCACGTGCCATCTCATTGGTTTATAGAAGCAGGTACCCACGTGCCATCTCCTCATTGGTTTTATGGAAGCGGGTACCCGTGTGCCATCTCCTCATTGGTTTATAGAAGCAGGTACCCGCGTGTCATCTCATTGGTTTATAGAAGCAGGTATCCACGTGCCATCTCATTGGTTTATAGAAGCAGGTACCCGCGTGTCATCTCCTCATTGGTTTATAGAAGCAGGTATCCACGTGCCATCTCATTGGTTTATAGAAGCAGGTACCCACATGCCATCTCCTCATTGGTTTATAGAAGCAGGTACCCACATGCCATCTCCTCATTGGTTTATAGAAGCAGGTACCCGCATGCCATCTCCTCATTGGTTTATAGAAGCAGGTACCCGCATGTCATCTCCTCATTGGTCTATAGAAGCAGGTACCCACATGCCATCTCCTCATTGGTTTATAGAAGCAGGTACCCATCTCCTCATTGGTTTATAGAAGCAGGTACCCACATGCCATCTCCTCATTGGTTATACCCACGTGGGTGATTGAAAGACTAAATGTTTTGCCGGTTGTCATGGTAATACTATAAAAGTGTAGATGCCAATCACCATATAAGTTCAAAGATGAAAAAGCCTGGAAGGAGGAGAGATGACTAGAAACGATTCGGTTGACCGTTTTATGTGTGGATTAATTGTCAGAGTAGAGGACCTTGTGCATTTCAGGTAAAACAACAACTCAATGTTTACATCCCAGGACAAATTAGCTAGCAACAGCAAGCTAGCTAAATAGGACAAATTATCTGGCAACAGCAAGCTAGCTAAATAGGACAAATTATCTGGCAACAGCAAGCTAGCTAAATAGGACAAATTAGCTAGCAACAGCAAGCTAACTAAATAGGACAAATTAGTTAGCAACAGCAAGCTAGCTAAATAGGACAAATTAGCTAGCAACAGCAAGCTAGCTAAATAGGACAAATTAGCCAGCACTTGCTAGCTAACTAGCTAAATAGGACAAATTAGCCAGCACTTGCTAGCTAACTAGCTAAATAGGACAAATAAAACAAGCTTTGCCAGACATGTTTAATGCTTTTCGACCCCAAATGAATGTCATTGGTTCCGTTTGTTTTGATATCGCGTTTGGTGTCGGGGGACAAAATACATTTACGCACGACGGCGCAGCCGGTCTGGGTTCCGTGTTCGCAGTAAATTTAAAAACACCCGTTGATGTCACGAGGACCCGTTTTTAGTAATTAGACAACTTTTTAGTAAACTTGTTCTCAACCTTGGTCTTTAAGAAGCTTAATTCAAACGGACAGTCTGACCTTCTCTCTCTGTTGTAGGACCACCACCAACATGAATAAGGTTTTCTGTCCACACTGTGGCAACAGAACGCTGAAGAAGATAGCAGTGACTGTCAGCGAGGACGGAAACATCCAGATGCATTTCTCAAAGAACCCCAAAGTGCTCAACCCCAAAGGGAAGAGGGTAAGTGGATGAAATGGTACCAGACCCACATCATACTGTGGTAGGAAACGTCTTCAACCCCAAAGGAAACAGGGTAAGTGGATGAAATGGTACCAGACCCACATCATACTGTAGTAGGAAACCTCTTCCACCCCAAAGGAAACAGGGTAAGTGGATGAAATGGTACCAGACCCACATCATACTGTGGTAGGAAACGTCTTCAACCCCAAAGGAAACAGGGTAAGTGGATGAAATGGTACCAGACCCACGTCATACTGTGGTAGGAAACGTCTTCAACCCCAAAGGAAACAGGGTAAGTGGATGAAATGGGACCAGACCCACATCATACTGTAGTAGGAAACAGGGTAAGTGGATGAAATGGTACCAGACCCACATCATACTGTGGTAGGAAACGTCTTCAACCCCAAAGAGGGTAAGTGGATGAAATGGTACCAGACCCACGTCATACTGTGGTAGGAAACGTCTTCAAAGGAAACAGGGTAAGTGGATGAAATGGTACCAGACCCACATCATACTGTGAGGAAACGTCTTCAACCCCAAAGGAAACAGGTAAGTGGATGAAATGGGACCAGACCCACATCATACTGTAGTAGGAAACATCTTCCACCCCTAGTCAGTTGGGGAAAGGGGGGTGGTACCTAGTCAGTTGGGGAAAGGGGGGTGGTACCTAGTCAGTTGGGGAAGGGGGGTGGTACCTAGTCAGTTGGGGAAAGGGGGGTGGTACCTAGTCAGTTGGGGAAAGGGGGTGGTACCTAGTCAGTTGGGGAAAGGGGGGTACCTAGTCAGTTGGGGAAAGGGGGGTGGTACCTAGTCAGTTGGGGAAAGGGGGGTACCTAGTCAGTTGGGGAAAGGGGGGTACCTAGTCAGTTGGGGAAAGGGGGGTACCTAGTCAGTTGTCAGTTGGGGAAAGGGGGGGGGGGGTACCTAGTCAGTTGTCAGTTGGGGAAAGGGGGTACCTAGTCAGTTGTACAACAGAATGCATTTATCTACCTTGTTCAGGGGAACAGTGGGTTAACTGCCGTGTTCAGGGGAACAGTGGGTTCACTGCCTTGTTCAGGGGAACAGTGGGTTAACTGCCGTGTTCAGGGGAACAGTGGGTTCACTGCCTTGTTCAGGGGAACAGTGGGTTAACTGCCTTGTTCAGGGGAACAGTGGGTTAACTACCTTGTTCAGGGGGACAGTGGGTTAACTACCTTGTTCAGGGGAACAGTGGGTTCACTACCTTGTTCAGGGGAACAGTGGGTTAACTACCTTGTTCAGGGGAACAGTGGGTTAACTGCCGTGTTCAGAACAGATTTTCACCTTGTCAGCTCTGGGATTTGATCCAGCAACCTTTCAGTTACTGGCTCAACACTAACCACGAAGCTACCTGCAGTCTAGCTTCTCCACTCTGTTACTGCTAGAGACTAGCTTCTCCACTCTGTTACTGCTAGAGACTAGCTTCTCCACTCTGTTACTGCTAGAGACTAGCTTCTCCACTCTGTTACTGCTAGAGACTAGCTTCTCCACTCTGTTACTGCTAGAGACTAGCTTCTCCACTCTTACTGCTAGAGACTAGCTTCTCCACTCTTACTGCTAGAGACTAGCTTCTCCACTCTTACTGCTAGAGACTAGCTTCTCCACTCTTACTGCTAGAGACTAGCTTCTCCACTCTGTTACTGCTACAGTCTAGCTTCTCCACTCTGTTACTGCTACAGACTAGCTTCTCCACTCTGTTACTGCTAGAGACTAGCTTCTCCACTCTGTTACTGCTACAGACTAGCTTCTCCACTCTGTTACTGCTACAGACTAGCTTCTCCACTTTGTTACTGCTACAGACTAGCTTCTCCACTCTGTTACTGCTACAGACTAGCTTCTCCACTCTGTTACTGCTACAGACTAGCTTCTCCACTCTGTTTCTGCTACAGACTAGCTTCTCCACTCTGTTACTGCTACAGACTAGCTTCTCCACTCTGTTACTGCTACAGACTAGCTTCTCCACTCTGTTACTGCTAGAGACTAGCTTCTCCACTCTGTTACTGCTACAGACTAGCTTCTCCACTCTGTTACTGCTAGAGACTAGCTTCTCCACTCTGTTACTGCTAGAGACTAGCTTCTCCACTCTGTTACTGTAGCAGCTGCAGACTAGCTTCTCCACTCTGTTACAGACTAGCTTCTCCACTCTGTTACAGACTAGCTTCTCCACTCTGTTACAGACTAGCTTCTCCACTTTGTTACTGCTACAGACTAGCTTCTCCACTCTGTTACTGCTACAGACTAGCTTCTCCACTCTGTTACTGCTACAGACTAGCTTCTCCACTTTGTTACTGTAGCAGCTGCAGACTAGCTTCTCCACTTTGTTGCTGCTACAGACTAGCTTCTCCACTCTGTTTCTGCTACAGACTAGCTTCTCCACTCTGTTACTGCTACAGACTAGCTTCTCCACTTTGTTGCTGCTACAGACTAGCTTCTCCACTCTGTTACTGCTAGAGACTAGCTTCTCCACTTTGTTGCTGCTACAGACTAGCTTCTCCACTCTGTTACTGCTACAGACTAGCTTCTCCACTCTGTTACTGCTAGAGACAGACTTTGTTGCTGCTGCAGACTTTCTCCACTCTGTTACTGCTACAGACTAGCTTCTCCACTTTGTTACTGTAGCAGCTGCAGACTAGCTTCTCCACTTTGTTACTGCTACAGACTAGCTTCTCCACTCTGTTACTGCTAGCTAGCTTCTCCACTTTGTTACTGTAGACTGCAGCTTCTCCACTCTGTTACTGCTACAGACTAGCTTCTCCACTCTGTTACTGCTAGAGACTAGCTTCTCCACTCTGTTACTGCTACAGACTAGCTTCTACAGACTAGCTTCTCCACTCTGTTACTGCTACAGACTAGCTTCTCCACTCTGTTACTGCTACAGACTAGCTTCTCCAGTCTGTTACTGCTAGAGACTAGCTTCTCCACTCTGTTACTGCTAGACTTCTCCACTCTGTTACTGCTAGAGACTAGCTTCACACTCACTCTGTTACTGCTAGAGACTAGCGTTCACCATTGCTTATTGTAAATGATTGAGGTGGAATGCTAATCTAATGTCCGCTCTCTGTTCCCCGTAGTACTCCCTGCCCCTGCCACAAGGGGGCAAACATGGCAGCAACCCCCACCTGGTGGAGGACCAGCGTTTCCCCCAGCAGCGCGTGTCCCATAAGGCCCGCCAGAAGACGGACGTCTTAAACCCAGACTACCTGGCCGGGGGCGGCTCACCTTTCTCTGATCACGACATCTACAGCCGCTCTGCCAACCTGCACATCACAGACGGCGGAGGGGGAGGGGGTCGGAGGCGGGCCAACCCCAACGCTGCCCGCAAGAAGAAATGTTGATGAATCGGAAGCCATTTTCTTCAATCTTCATTTTCTACTAAAGAGAAATCCCAGAAACTGAACTGTGAAGATAGCTGGATTTAATACTGATGTTTTGTATAAAATTAACATTTTTTTTTTTAAAGGTAAACTTAATGAATTCCGGGTTCAAAATAATGTCATACAGTAACTAAAACTACCAAGTTTGTAAAAGCCTGACGGTATATTTGCACTTTCAAGGCTTGTGTCTGTAACCTGCTCTGACATTTGATTGGTCTAATTAAAAACACAGTTCAAGACGCCTCTGTTGTGGATATATTTTAATAATGAAGATACATCTTACAGTAGAAATTAACTATTTTAAATGTACATAGTCCAGTTACCACATTGTCAAACCCAGATTAGATGGCAGTATATACATGATAAAGCATTCTGAAAATGGTAAATTAACTAGTAAAAATGCACACAAGCTGAGATTCAAACCATTAATTCAAGGCTATTGGTAGTTTACCTTGCCAACACTCCTGAGGGTTACTCTCTGGGTTTACCTCAGGCTCTGATGGCTCACTGTCTAGCTCTGGGACTGGGTTATGTTCTGGGGCGGTCAGTACAGGCTCTAGGACTGGGTTATGTTCTGGGTCAGTCAGTACAGGCTTTGGGGGATTCAGTATGGCCTCCAACTCAGGGTCTTCCTGTACTTCACGGTGGCCGTCAGCCCTTGGTCTCTCTGCGTCGTCCAGTACAGGGTTCGGGTCATTCAAAATGGCTTCCAGTTCAGGGTCAGAGGTCAGTTCTGTCTCGGAAACAAACTCAGTAGATATGGTGGATGAGACCATGGGATCCTCCTCAATAGGTTCCGGGCCTGCTATTGGTTCAGGAACAGGAAGTCCCAGGTTGTCAACAGGAAGTATTGGTGGAGGATCAGCTGTGGTGAGACCGTCCAGCTCAACACTGAGGTCCTCTCCCACCGGAGTCACCATCTCCCTCTTGGGAAGAACAAACGCCAGAGGCTCCAGGACTGGACTCACATCGATACAACCCAGACCGCTGTACTGGTGGACTTGAGTTGGAGGGACACCTGGAGGACAAAAACCACGTTTCACATCAGTACTGTGGATCTTCTCGTCTTTAGCATCGGTGGGAGATCATGTAAAATACCAACTGATGGGGGGGGGCAGAGTATTTACCCAGCATGACAGAGAGCTGGGGGGACAGAGTATTTACCCAGTATGACAGAGAGCTGTGCTGGGGGGGGACAGAGTATTTACCCAGTATGACAGAGAGCTGTGCTGGGGGGACAGAGTATTTACCCAGTATGACAGAGAGCTGTGCTGGGGGGACAGAGTATTTACCCAGTATGACAGAGAGCTGTGCTGGGAGGGGGACAGAGTATTTACCCAGTATGACAGAGAGCTGTGCTGGGGGGGGGGGACAGAGTATTTACCCAGTATGACAGAGAGCTGTGCTGGGGGGAACAGGACCTGTAGACAACGGTTGAGGAAAGGGACCAGGTCCTCAGCAAAGGAACAGCAGAATTGGACAAACAGCTCCTTCTCTCGGTCGCTGAAGGCCGTCTCTTCAGCCCGGTGGAACGCCACGATCAACTTGGTGACCTGGGGAGGAGAGAGAGGAAATCATTTCAACAGGAGTCTTGAGTCTGAGGGAGTGTGACCTGATCCTATCAGGGTAACTTCTACCATGGTCACCGACACAGTGGCTTTCGCATCTAGAGAGAGCACCGCGTCTAGAGAGCATCCCATCTACCGCGTCTAGAGAGCATCCCATCTACCGCGTCTAGAGAGCATCCCATCTACCGCGTCTAGAGAGCATCCCATCTACCGCGTCTAGAGAGCATCCCATCTACCGCGTCTAGAGAGCATCCCGTCTACCGCGCCTAGAGAGCATCCCATCTACCGCGTCTAGAGAGAGCATCCCATCTACCGCGTCTAGAGAGCATCCCGTCTAGAGAGAGCATCCCGTCTACCGCGCCTAGAGAGCATCCCATCTACCGCGTCTAGAGAGCATCCCATCTACCGCGTCTAGAGAGAGCATCCCGTCTAGAGAGAAACATCCCATCTACCGCGTCTAGAGAGCATCCCGTCTAGAGAGCATCCCGTCTACCGCGCCTAGAGAGCATCCCATCTACCGCGCCTAGAGAGCATCCCGTCTAGAGAGAGCATCCCATCTACCGCGGCTAGAGAGCATCCCGTCTACCGCGCCTAGAGAGCATCCCATCTACCGCGTCTAGAGAGCATCCCATCTACCGCGTCTAGAGAGCATCCCATCTACCGCGTCTAGAGAGAGCATCCCGTCTAGAGAGAGCATCCCATCTACCGCGTCTAGAGAGCATCCCGTCTAGAGAGCATCCCGTCTAGAGAGAGCATCCTGTCTAGAGAGAGCATCCCATCTACCGCGTCTAGAGAGCATCCCGTCTAGAGAGAGCATCCGTCTACCGCGCCTAGAGAGCATCCCATCTACCGCGCCTAGAGAGCATCCCCGTCTAGAGAGAGTATCCCATCTACCGCGGCTAGAGAGCATCCCATCTACCGCGTCTAGAGAGCATCCCATCTACCGCGCCTAGAGAGCATCCCATCTACCGCGTCTAGAGAGCATCCCATCTACCGCGTCTAGAGAGCATCCCATCTATCGCGTCTAGAGAGAGCATCCCGTCCAGAGAGAGAGCATCCCATCTACCGCGTCTAGAGAGCATCCCGTCTAGAGAGAGCATCCTGTCTACCGCGCCTGAGAGCATCCCGTCTAGAGAGAGCATCCCATCTACCGCAGCTAGAGAGCATCCCGTCTAGAGAGAGCATCCCATCTACCGCGTCTAGAGAGCATCCTGTCTAGAGAGAGCATCCCGTCTACCGCGCCTAGAGAGCATCCCATCTACCGCGCCTCTAGAGAGCATCCCGTCTAGAGAGAGCATCCCATCTACCGTCTAGAGAGCATCCCATCTACCGTCTAGAGAGCATCCCATCTACCGCGCCTAGAGAGCATCCCATCTACCGCGTCTAGAGAGCATCCCATCTACCGCGTCTAGAGAGCATCCCATCTACCGCGTCTAGAGAGCATCCTATCACCGCGTCTAGACAGCATCCCATCTACCGCCTAGACAGCATCCCATCTACCGCGTCTAGACAGCATCCGTCTACCGCGTCTAGACAGCATCACGTCTACCGCGTCTAGAGAGCATCCCATCTACCACGTCTAGAGAGCATCCCATCTACCGCGTCTAGAGAGCATCCCATCTACCGCATCTAGAGAGCATCCCATCTACCGCATCTAGAGAGCATCCCATCTACCGCGTCTAGAGAGCATCCCATCTACCGCGTCTAGAGAGCATCCCATCTACCGCGTCTAGAGAGCATCCCATCTACCGCGTCTAGAGAGCATCCCATCTACCGCGTCTAGAGAGCATCCCATCTACCGCGCCTAGAGAGCATCCCATCTACCGCGTCTAGAGAGCATCCCATCTACCGCGTCTAGAGAGCATCCCATCTACCGCGTCTAGAGAGCATCCCCATCTACCGCGTCTAGAGAGCATCCCATCTACCGCGTCTAGAGAGCATCCCATCTACCGCGTCTAGAGAGCATCCCATCTACCGCGTCTAGAGAGCATCCCATCTACCGCGCCTAGAGAGCATCCCGTCTAGAGAGAGCATCCCATCTACCGCGTCTAGAGAGAGCATCCCATCTACCGCGTCTAGAGAGCATCCCATCTACCGCGTCTAGAGAGCATCCCATCTACCGCGTCTAGAGAGCATCCCATCTACCGCGTCTAGAGAGCATCCCATCTACCGTGTCTAGAGAGCATCCCATCTACCGTGTCTAGAGAGAGCATCCCATCTACCGCATCTAAAGAGAGCATCCCATCTACCGCGTCTAGAGAGCATCCCATCTACCGCGCCTAGAGAGCATCCCATCTACCGCATCTAGAGAGCATCCCGTCTACCGCGTCTAGAGAGCATCCCATCTACCGCATCTAGAGAGAGCATCCCGTCTAGAGAGAGCATCCCATCTACCGCGTCTAGAGAGCATCCCATCTACCGCGTCTAGAGAGCATCCCATCTACCGCATCTAGAGAGAGCATCCCATCTACCGCATCTAGAGAGAGCATCCCATCTACCGCGTCTAGAGAGAGCATCCCATCTACCGCATCTAGAGAGCATCCCATCTAGAGAGCATCCCATCTACCGCGTCTAGAGAGAGCATCCCATCTACCGCATCTAGAGAGAGCATCCCATCTACCTCGTCTAGAGAGCATCCCATCTACCTCGTCTAGAGAGCATCCCATCTACCGCGTCTAGAGAGAGCATCCCATCTAGAGAGAGCATCCCATCTAGAGAGAGCATCCCATCTACCTCATCTAGAGAGCATCCCATCTACCTCGTCTAGAGAGCATCCCATCTACCGCGTCTAGAGAGAGCATCCCATCTACCGCGTCTAGAGAGCATCCCATCTACCGCGTCTAGAGAGCATCCCATCTACCGCGTCTAGAGAGCATCCCATCTACCGCGTCTAGAGAGCATCCCATCTACCGCATCTAGAGAGCATCCCATCTACCGCGTCTAGAGAGCATCCCGTCTACCGCGTCTAGAGAGCATCCCATCTACCGCGTCTAGAGAGCATCCCGTCTACCGCGTCTAGAGAGAGCATCCCATCTACCGCGTCTAGAGAGAGCATCCCATCTACCGCGTCTAGAGAGCATCCCGTCTACCGCGTCTAGAGAGCATCCCATCTACCGCATCTAGAGAGAGCATCCCATCTACCGCGTCTAGAGAGCATCCCGTCTACCGCGTCTAGAGAGCATCCCATCTACCGCGTCTAGAGAGCATCCCATCTACCGCGTCTAGAGAGCATCCCCTCTACCGCGTCTAGAGAGAGCATCCCATCTACCGTCTAGAGAGCATCCCATCTACCGCGTCTAGAGAGCATCCCATCTACCGCATCTAGAGAGCATCCCATCTACCGCATCTAGAGAGCATCCGTCTACCGCATCTAGAGAGCATCCCATCTACCGCATCTAGAGAGCATCCCATCTACCGCATCTAGAGAGCATCCCATCTACCGCATCTAGAGAGCATCCCATCTACCGCGTCTAGAGAGCATCCCGTCTACCGCGTCTAGAGAGAGCATCCCATCTACCGCATCTAGAGAGCATCCCATCTACCGCGTCTAGAGAGAGCATCCCATCTACCGCATCTAGAGAGCATCCCATCTACCGCATCTAGAGAGCATCCCATCTACCGCGTCTAGAGAGCATCCCATCTACCGCATCTAGAGAGCATCCCATCTACCGCGTCTAGAGAGAGCATCCCATCTACCGCGTCTAGAGAGCATGGGACAGACTAGACATGTCATTATGGTAACTGTAGCAGCAGACGTAGCAGAGACAGACAGGCGTTGGTTACCTTCACCAGGGCGTCCTCCAGGTACTTGGTCACCTGCTGGGCCAGACCGAGGGGACAACAGAGCCTGAGGTCGTTGAAGGCCGTCAAGATGTTGTTCAGGAAGCAGGCCAGAGGGGGGAAGTCCAGCAGAGTCATGGGGGGCTGGAGGGTACCTGGCTGGGTACTGGGGGGCTGGAGGGTACCTGGCATGGAGCCCCCACCCAGCATAGAGGGGAGAGAGATCAGAGTGTACAGGTTCATGTCCTCCTGGAACCGGTCTATGGCTTCCTCTACAGCTTTACGGAAGGTATCGGCCGCCACGCGCTGGAACATCGGGGCCAGCTGGCCACGGAAGTCTGCCCAACGCGGCTGAAGGACAGGCCGAAATACATGCACTGTCCCAGCAGGGAGTCCAGGCGTCCGCCCACCCCCCTCTGGAGGTCTCGGTCCAGGGTCACCAGGAACTCAGACACCTGCTGCACCACCCAGCCGTGGAAGATGGCCGCCTCGTTCACCGCCTGGTCGTGACCACCTTTCACCACAGACACCGTACATCACAAGGCTGCCCCCTCATTCACCAGACATCACAAAGCTGCCCCCTCATTCACCACAGACACCATACATCACAAGGCTGCCCCCTCATTCACCAGACATCACAAGGCTGCCCCCTCATTCACCACAGACACCATACATCACAAGGCTGCCCCCTCGTTCAACACAGACACCGTACATCACAAGGCTGCCCCCTCATTCACCACAGACACCATACATCACAAGGCTGCCCCCTCGTTCACCACAGACACCATACATCACAAGGCTGCCCCCTCATTCACCACAGACACCATACATCACAAGGCTGCCCCCTCGTTCACCACAGACACTGTACCTCACAAGGCTTCCCCCTCATTCACCACAGACACCATACATCACAAGGCTGCCCCCTCGTTCACCACAGACACCGTACATCACAAGGCTGCCCCCTCATTCACCAGACACCATACATCACAAGGCTGCCCCCTCGTTCACCACAGACACCATACATCACAAGGCTGCCCCCTCGTTCACCACAGACACCATACATCACAAGGCTGCCCCCTCATTCACCACAGACACCATACATCACAAGGCTGCCCCCTCATTCACCACAGACACCATACATCACAAGGCTGCCCCCTCGTTCACACAGACACCATACATCACAAGTGACCTGACACTTCAGGTGGACTATTGACCTGTCTGTACCAAACCCACAGTTGGACTATTGACCTGTCTGTACCAAACCCACAGTTGCACTATTGACCTGTCTGTACCAAACCCACAGTTGGACTATTGACCCGTCTGTACCAAACCCACAGTTAGACTATTGACCTGTCTATACCAAACCCACAGTTGGACTATTGACCTGTCTGTACCAAACCCACAGGTGGACTATTGACCTGTCTGTACCAAACCCACAGTTGCACTATTGACCTGTCTATACCAAACCCACAGTTGGACTATTGACCTGTCTGTACCAAACCCACAGGTGGACTATTGACCTGTCTGTACCAAACCCACAGTTAGACTATTGACCTGTCTGTACCAAACCCACAGGTGGACTATTGACCACTGTGCCAAACCCACAGGTGGACTATTGACCTGTCTGTACCAAACCCACAGTTGGACTATTGACCCGTCTGTACCAAAAACCCACAGTTAGACTATTGACCTGTCTGTACCAAACCCACAGTTAGACTATTGACCTGTCTGTACCAAACCCACAGTTGGACTATTGACCTGTCTGTACCAAACCCACAGTTGGACTATTGACCTGTCTGTACCAAACCCACAGTTGGACTATTGACCCTGTCTGTACCAAACCCACAGTTGGACTATTGACCCGTCTGTACCAAACCCACAGGTGGACTATTGACCTGTCTTGGACTATTGACCAAACCCACAGGTGGACTATTGACCCGTGTCTGGACTATTGACCCGTCTGTACCAAACCCACAGGTGGACTATTGACCTGTCTGTACCAAACCCACAGTTAGACTATTGACCTGTCTGTACCAAACCCACAGTTAGACTATTGACCTGTCTGTACCAAACCCACAGGTGGACTATTGACCTGTCTGTACCAAACCCACAGGTGGACTATTGACCTGTCTGTACCAAACCCACAGTTAGACTATTGACCTGTCTGTACCAAACCCACAGTTGGACTATTGACCTGTCTGTACCAAACCCACAGTTGGACTATTGACCTGTCTGTACCAAACCCACAGTTGGACTATTGACCTGTCTGTACCAAACCCACAGTTAGACTATTGACCTGTCTGTACCAAACCCACAGTTGGACTATTGACCCGTCTGTACCAAACCCACAGTTAGACTATTGACCTGTCTATACCAAACCCACAGTTGGACTATTGACCTGTCTGTACCAAACCCACAGTTGGACTATTGACCCGTCTGTACCAAACCCACAGTTAGACTATTGACCTGTCTGTACCAAACCCACAGTTGGACTATTGACCTGTCTGTACCAAACCCACAGGTGGACTATTGACCTGTCTGTACCAAACCCACAGGTGGACTATTGACCCGTCTGTACCAAACCCACAGTTGGACTATTGACCTGTCTGTACCAAACCCACAGTTGGACTATTGACCTGTCTGTACCAAACCCACAGTTGGACTATTGACCTGTCTGTACCAAACCCACAGTTGGACTATTGACCTGTCTGTACCAAACCCACAGGTGGACTATTGACCTGTCTGTACCAAACCCACAGTTGGACTATTGACCCGTCTGTACCAAACCCACAGTTGGACTATTGACCTGTCTGTACCAAACCCACAGTTGGACTATTGACCTGTCTGTACCAAACCCACAGTTGGACTATTGACCTGTCTGTACCAAACCCACAGTTGACTATTGACCTGTCTGTACCAAACCCACAGGTGGACTGACCCGTCTGTACCAAACCCACAGGTTAGACCCTGTCTGTACCAAACCCACAGGTGGACTATTGACCTGTCTGTACCAAACCCACAGGTGGACTATTGACCCGTCTGTACCAAACCCACAGTTAGACTATTGACCTGTCTGTACCAAAACCCACAGTTGGACTATTGACCTGTCTGTACCAAACCCACAGGTGGACTATTGACCTGTCTGTACCAAACCCACAGTTGGACTATTGACCTGTCTGTACCAAACCCACAGTTGGACTATTGACCTGTCTGTACCAAACCCACAGTTAGACTATTGACCTGTCTGTACCAAACCCACAGGTGGACTATTGACCTGTCTGTAAAAACCCACAGTTAGACTATTGACCTGTCTGTACCAAACCCACAGGTGGACTATTGACCACAAACCCACAGGTGGACTATTGACCTGTCTGTACCAAACCCACAGGTGGACTATTGACCTGTCTATACCAAACCCACAGTTGCACTATTGACCTGTCTGTACCAAACCCACAGTTGGACTATTGACCTGTCTGTACCAAACCCACAGTTGGACTATTGACCTGTCTGTACCAAACCCACAGTTGGACTATTGACCTGTCTGTACCAAACCCACAGTTGGACTATTGACCTGTCTGTACCAAACCCACAGTTGGACTATTGACCTGTCTGTACCAAACCCACAGGTGGACTATTGACCCGTCTGTACCAAACCCACAGGTGGACTATTGACCTGTCTGTACCAAAACCCACAGTTGACTATTGACCTGTCTGTACCAAACCCACAGTTGGACTATTGACCTGTCTGTACCAAACCCACAGTTGGACTATTGACCCGTCTGTACCAAACCCACAGGTGGACAGACCTTGTACCAAACCCACAGTTAGACTATTGACCTGTCTGTACCAAACCCACAGTTGGACTATTGACCTGTCTGTACCAAACCCACAGTTAGACTATTGACCTGTCTGTACCAAACCCACAGGTGGGGTGGACTATTGACCTGTCTGTACCAAACCCACAGTTAGACTATTGACCTGTCTGTACCAAACCCACAGGTGGACTATTGACCTGTCTGTACCAAACCCACAGTTAGACTATTGACCTGTCTGTACCAAACCCACAGTTGCACTATTGACCTGTCTGTACTACAGGTGGACTATTGACCCGCCTGTACAAACCCACAGTTGACTATTGACCTGTCTATACCAAACCCACAGCTGTCTGTACCAAACCCACAGTTGGACTATTGACCTGTCTGTACCAAACCCACAGTTAGACTATTGACCTGTCTGTACCAAACCCACAGTTAGACTATTGACCTGTCTGTACCAAACCCAAACCCACAAACCCAGGTGGACTATTGACCTGTCTGTACCAAACCCACAGGTGGACTATTGACCTCGCCTGTACCAAACCCACAGTTAGACTATTGACCTGTCTATACCAAAACCCACAGCTGCACTATTGACCTGTCTGTACCAAACCCACAGTTGACTATTGACCTGTCTGTACCAAACCCACAGTTGACCATTATTGACCTGTCTGTACCAAAACCCACAGTTAGACTATTGACCTGTCTGTACCAAACCCACAGTTGGACTATTGACCTGTCTATACCAAAACCCACAGTTGACTATTGACCTGTCTATACCAAACCCACAGTTGGACTATTGAACTTGTCTGTACCAAAACCCACAGTTAGACTATTGACCTGTCTGTACCAAACCCACAGTTGCACTATTGACCTGTCTGTACCAAACCCACAGTTGCACTATTGACCCGTCTGTACCAAACCCACAGGTGGACTATTGACC
>NW_026290152.1:0-733 GCF_023373465.1 Oncorhynchus keta | reverse complement strand
TCCTTTCAGGTTATGTCGATATAGGACTCGTTTTACTGTGGATATAGATACTTTTGTACCTGTTTCCTCCAGCATCTTCAAAAGGTCCTTTGCTGTTGTTCTGGGATTGACTGCAACTTTTCGCAAAGTATGTTCATCTCTAGGAGACAGAACGCGACTCCTTCCTGAAGCGGTATGACGGCTGCGTAGTTCCATGGTGTTTATACTTGTGTACTATTGTTTGTACAAATGAACGTGGTACCTTCGGTTGTTTGGAAATTGCTTCCAAGGATGAATCAGACTTGTGGATGTCTACAATTTTTTTCTGAGGTCTTGGCTGATTTCATTTGATTTTCCCATGATGTCAAGTAAAGAGGCACTGAGTTTGAAGGTAGGCCTTGAAATATATCCACAGGTACACCTCCAATTGACTCAAATGATGTCAATTAGCCTATCAGAAGCTTCTAAAGCCGTGACATAATTTTCTGGAATTTTCCAACCTGTTTAAAGGCACAGTCAACTTAGTGTATGTAAACTTCTGACCCAATGGAATTGTGAAATAGTGAATTATAAGTTAAATATCTGGCTGTAAACAATTGTTGGATAAATGAATTGTGTCATGCACAAAGTAGATGTCCTAACTGACTTGCCAAAACTATAGGTTGTTAACAAGAAATTTGTGGAGTGGTTGAAAAACAACTTTTAATGACTCCAACCTAAGTGTATGTAAACTTCCGACTTCAACTGTACATAC
>NW_026290151.1:0-7650 GCF_023373465.1 Oncorhynchus keta | reverse complement strand
CATACCTAAGGGAAGAATTCGGCAGTACCTGTATGGTTAGTGAGAAAGTCCATATTGCAAATGTACGGTCCCTTACTAGACGTCCGAAATCGTTTGTAAAATTCGCGGACGCGTCGGGCAGCCGGCAGGGCCGGACCTACCAGGAAGTCATCAAATGAACGTTTGTCGGACATTCGGTTTCCGTTTTACAAAAATAATAAGATTTATGTCATTTTTCCCATGTCCCGGAAATTCCCACAAGAGGGCATAAGCAATCATATGGCTATTGCTACAAAACATCACGATTCACGACGGGGCCTTATCTCGAAAACTGAAAATATTTAGAAGCCGAAACTCGGTGAGCGTAGGGGCGGCATAATGGGCAGTTGGCCCCGAACAAGATGGCGTCTAGGCCTCAACGGTTTTGAGTTATGGCCATTTATCTGGGATTAAAGGTCCAAAATGAAAAATAGAGAAATTATTTTCCACTTCACGTCAAAGTCAAGGAGCCTCCGGTGTCAATAAAAAAAGAACCAGCCATTTATCTATCGTCATTTAAGAGAAATCGCATAACGACACCTTGGTGATGTTCACGGATAGGTGTTTTTTTCAACGGTTACAGATCCAGTTGCAGGTTGTTCTTACGAATCTTTTTTTAAAGTGTGCTGCGGAGCTCTGCGAGATTTCTGTGATTTTCTATGATTTTCTGAAATAACACACACTCACTAAACCCTCCGTAAATAACTCAGTTCTTAACGTAAAGACTTAAAACTCGGATTCTGTAAAGGCATACCCCAATCATGATATGAGTTTATTTATAGCTTCCTGTGCCAACCGGAAGTGCCTTTAATGGTGTCACAGTGGCAGTTTCCATGGGTTAAAAAGGTCAGATCTTTTCAAAACTTCATATGTGTGACTAGGTAACCCTCATGAACTGTAAATCAGTCATTTCTCCCAACAGATGTCAAAGAAAAGCTCTCACACGCACACACAGCAAGGATGGAGTGAAAAGTGCGGTTCTCAAAGACCCAGAGAGCAGGCAATGGCATAAACATAATGTCTAGGCCGTGCCGAGTTCAACGAGATATCCCGCTTGACCGTAGCTCGCTCGGTCTGAGCGCAGCGACCATTAGAAAAGTAGGCCCAAAATGAAGCCTGCCCCACAACGTCATTTGCTTTTGGGTGACAGTGAGAGAACCGTTAGGGTGAGAAGCACAATTCGACCTCAGGTATGTTCCTAAGGTCCTTCCGATCCGTGCAAGCCTAACGTTGACCGTGTGGCATTAACCCTTAATAGTTAAAAGAAGGTGTTTACTTCAAAGAGTTTGCATTGACTTCTCTCCCCATAGGAATACATTGCCTTTACCCCTAAATTCAACCTGAAGTCTATATGGGTTATGAATGCCGTATGAACCTGTCTTTGATAACAGTCCATCAGGCCAGTATGAGGTCTACCTGTGTTGATTCTAGGCTTCCTGGACCAACCGGAAGTGGTTAAAATCACCCTAAAAGTGTTTTTCCATTACCTGCCTGCAGTTTGATAGACATAGTGCATTCAACCCTGTGTAAATCAGTCAATTCTTAACGTAAGGACTTAAAACTCAGGATTCTGTAAAAGCATAGCCCAGTGAGGATATGTGTTGACTTATAGCTTCCTGTGCCAACCGGAAGTGCCTTAATTGGTGTCTCAGGGGCTGTTTCGAGGGGTTAAAAAAGTCAGATCTGTCCAAAACTTCATATGTGTGATTAGGCAACCCCATGAACTGTAAATCAGTCATTTTTCCCATAAAATTTCAAAGGAAAACTAAATCACACAGACACACAACTTGGAAGGAGGGACGTATTGGGGTTTGTAGAGACAGACAGTGCCTCCAATAGTTAGCTTTGTTCGAGCTAAAAAGAACCGTCAGACCTAGAGTTCCGAAACTTTAGAAACCTGTTCTAGACCTCGGGTCGATAGTGCGTGGTGAGTTAGGTGGCTCTAGAAGGTTCTCGGACCGAGAAATAGCCTCGTACATTTGCAATGATTTCAATTCATTTTGACCATTACGAAAATGGCGACATTTAGAAAAGTCTCAGAGACACAAGACTAGGTGCATTGGAACCGGCTCGGCCCATAGAGACGGACCCCAACGTTTCGGTCCGATAGCTCATTCAAGGACCCCATAGCAAGGCATGGAAAAAAGTGGATTTTCAGCACCAATTAGGGTTTTACTCGGGCACCGAAGGACCTATCGAGCCGAAACTCGGGATTCGGGGTCGCCTCACATAGGCCTTCACATAATGTCTGACCTGGACCCGCAGCTAGAACGTAACTATGTGTTTTACGTTTTTATTATGTTTTAAACTAAAGGCGCTGTGAATTATGGGCCTGCTCTGACATATATGATAGTTGGCTTCTAAATGAGTTGGAAAAAGTGGGTTTGGTGTCAATTGGTATCAGTTTGGTGTCAAAATGACATCTAATTGACTGATGGACACTGACTTGCTAGTTGACTTTTGTACATTAGCAATATGTTTAAACGGAGAGGGACCATCACCAAAAGTGACATTCTGAAATCAACCCTAACGAGCCATGGAGATGAACCAGAATCACTGCCCAGCTATCCCGAGTTCATCGGGCCAGTCAATTTCACATTCCTGCAGGATTTTTATAGCATGACAAATTCGTGATGGTACCTGCCCATTGAACCATATTGCAAATGCACAGTGACTTTGCAAAAGTGAGAAAACATAAACAAATGGACATGATGAAATCAACACAACGAGTGATGGAAATGTACAACTATCACTGCTCAGCCATCCTGTGTTCATCAGACCAGTCAATTTTGCATTTTTGAGCATGTCAAATTTCATATGGTAAATGCACATTGAAACATATTGCAAATGCGCGCGCACTTGCAATATGATTCTATAGTGTAAAAACATCACCTAATGGACATGATGAAATCAACACAACGAGTGATGGAAATGTACAACTATCACTGCTCGGCCATCCTGTGTCCATCAGACCAGTCAATTTTGCATTTTTGAGCATGTCAAATTTCATATGGTAAATGCACATTGAAACATATTGCAAATGCGCGCGCACTTGCAATATGATTCTATAGTGAAAAAACATCACCTAATGGACATGATGAAATCAACACAACGAGTGATGGAAATGTACAACTATCACTGCTCGGCCATCCTGTGTCCATCAGACCAGTCAATTTTGCATTTTTGAGCATGTCAAATTTCATATGGTAAATGCACATTGAAACATATTGCAAATGCGCGCGCACTTGCAATATGATTCTATAGTGTAAAAACATCACCTAATGGACATGATGAAATCAACACAACGAGTGATGGAAATGTACAACTATCACTGCCCGGCCATCCTGTGTTCCCATCAGACATTAATATCAGAATGACCGGTTGCATTTTTGAACCATATTTTTATTTTTGGTTACCAGTTGCACAACAATGCACGTGCATTTGCAATATGATTCTATAGTGAAAAAACATCACCTAATGGACATGATGAAATCAACACAACGAGTGATGGAAATGTACAACTATCACTGCTCGGCCATCCTGTGTCCATCAGACCAGTCAATTTTGCATTTTTGAGCATGTCAAATTTCATATGGTAAATGCACATTGAAACATATTGCAAATGCGCGTGCACTTGCAATATGATTCTATAGTGAAAAAACATCACCTAATGGACATGATGAAATCAACACAACGAGTGATGGAAATGTACAACTATCACTGCTCGGCCATCCTGTGTCCATCAGACCAGTCAATTTTGCATTTTTGAGCATGTCAAATTTCATATGGTAAATGCACATTGAAACATATTGCAAATGCGCGCACTTGCAATATGATTCTATAGTGTAAAACATCACCTAATGGACATGATGAAATCAACACAACGAGTGATGGAAATGTACAACTATCACTGCCCGGCCATCCTGTGTTCCCATAGCGAGCATTAATATCAGAATGACCGCAAATGCATTTACAACCATATTTTCATTTTTGGGTTACCAGGTGCCTATTTTCAATGCACCAGTTGCACAACATTCTATAGTGAAAAAACATCACCTAATGGACATGATGAAATCAACACAACGAGTGATGGAAATGTACAACTATCACTGCCCGGCCATCCTGTGTAATAGACCAGTCAATATCATTTGCATTTTTGACAACCATATTTTAATTTTTGGGTTACCAGTTGCACAACAATGCACGTGCATTTGCAATATGATTCTATAGTGAAAAACATCACCTAATGGACATGATGAAATCAACACAACAAGTGATGGAAATGTACAACTATCACTGCTCGGCCATCCTGTGTTCATCAGACCAGTCAATTTCACATTCCTGCAGGATTTTATAGCATGACAAATTCGTGATGGTACCTGCCCATTGAACCATATTGCAAATGCACAGTGAATATGATTCTAAAGTGAAAAAACATCAACAAATGGACATGATGAAATCAACACAACGAGTGATGGAAATGTACAACTATCACTGCTCAGCCATCCTGTGTTCATCAGACCAGTCAATTTTGCATTTTGAGCATGTCAAATTTCATATGGTAAATGCACATTGAAACATATTGCAAATGCGCGCACTTGCAATATGATTCTATATTGAAACATATTGCAAATGCGCGTGCACTTGCAATATGATTCTATAGTGAAAAAACATCACCTAATGGACATGATGAAATCAACACAACGAGTGATGGAAATGTACAACTATCACTGCCCGGCCATCCTGTGTTCCCATAGCGAGCATTAATATCAGAATTTTTGGTAAATGCATTTACAAATATTTTTATTTTTGGGTTACCAGTTGCACAACAAATGCACGTGCATTTGCAATATGATTCTATAGTGAAAAAACATCACCTAATGGACATGATGAAATCAACACAACAGTGATGGAAATGTACAACTATCACTGCTCGGCCATCCTGTGTTCCCATCAGACCAGTCAATTTTGCATTTTTGAGCATGTCAAATTTTTATATTTGGTAAATGCCATTGAAACATATTGCAAATGCACGTGCACTTGCAATATGATTCTATAGTGAAAAACATCACCTAATGGACATGATGAAATCAACACAACGAGTGATGGAAATGTACAACTATCACTGCTCGGCCATCCTGTGTCCATCAGACCAGTCAATTTTGCATTTTTGAGCATGTCAAATTTCATATGGTAAATGCACATTGAAACATATTGCAAATGCGCGCGCACTTGCAATATGATTCTATAGTGTAAAAACATCACCTAATGGACATGATGAAATCAACACAACGAGTGATGGAAATGTACAACTATCACTGCCCGGCCATCCTGTGTTCCATCAGAGCATTAATATCAGAATGACCGGTAAATGCATTTACAACCATATTTTTATTTTTGGGTTACCAGTTGCACAACAATGCACGTGCATTTGCAATATGATTCTATAGTGAAAAAACATCACCTAATGGACATGATGAAATCAACACAACGAGTGATGGAAATGTACAACTATCACTGCTCGGCCATCCTGTGTCCATCAGACCAGTCAATTTTGCATTTTGAGCATGTCAAATTTCATATGGTAAATGCACATTGAAACATATTGCAAATGCGCGTGCACTTGCAATATGATTCTATAGTGAAAAACATCACCTAATGGACATGATGAAATCAACACAACGAGTGATGGAAATGTACAACTATCACTGCCCGGCCATCCTGTGTTCCCATCGAGCATTAATATCAGAATGACCGGTAAATGCATTTACAAGCATATTTTTTTTTTGGGTTACCAGGTGCCTATTTTCAATGGTAAATGCACAACATGAAACATAGAATATTTTAAACAGTCCATGCACTCAACAACTCCATAGCACTCCCATATGATTCTATAGTGCATCACAATGGACATGATGAAATCAACACAACGGTAAATGCAACTATTGCCATCCTGTGTTCATCAGACCAGTCATTTTTATTTTTGACCAGTTGCACAACAATGCACGTGCATTTGCAATATGATTCTATAGTGAAAAAACATCACCTAATGGACATGATGAAATCAACACAACGAGTGATGGAAATGAACAACTATCACTGCCAGGCCATCCTGTGTTCATCAGGCCAGTCAATTTCACATTCCTGCAGGATTTTTATAGCATGACAAATTCATGATGGTACCTGCCCATTGAACCATATTGCAAATGCACAGTGACTTTGCAAAAGTGAGAAAACATAAACAAATGGACATGATGAAATCAACACAACGAGTGATGGAAAGGTACAACTCTCACTGCTCGGCCATCCTGTGTTCATCAGACCAGTCAATTTTGCATTTTTGAGCAAGGTCAAATTTCATATGGTAAATGCACATTGAAACATATTGCAAATGCACGTGCACTTACAATATGATTCTATAGTGAAGAAAAATCACCTAACGGAGATAATGAAATCAACACAACGAGTGATGGAAATGTACAACTATCACTGCTCGGCCATCCTGTGTTCATCAGACCAGTCAATTTTGCATTTTTGAGCATGTCAAATTTCATATGGTAAATGCACATTGAAACATATTGCAAATGCACGTGCACTTGCAATATGATTATATAGTGAAAAACATCACAAAATGGACATGATGAAGTCAACACAACGAGTGATGGAAAGGAACAACTATCACTGCCCGGCCATCCCGAGTTCATCAGGCCAGTCAATTTTGCATTTCTGCAGGATTTTTGAGCATGTCAAATTTCTTACGTCATTTGGCCCACAAAAAAATCCTTATGCACAATTTAAAAAATATATAAAAAATATGATAATAAAATTGGACAAAAGTATATTCATACAGTTCTTACACATGTGTAATTGACAAAAAATTGAAAGAATTTCAAAAACGGTCCAGAAAGCACTTTTTAAGGGTGTGTGAAGTTTTTACAAAATTTTGACATTTTTGACTTTTGACTTTTGACTTCCTATGAAATCATATTGGAATTGGACAAAACATATTCCTTATGCGCATGTAAAAAAAAAAAAAAAAAATTATGATAATAAAATTGGACAAAAGTATATTCATACAGTTCTTACACATGTGTAATTGACAAAAAATCGAAAGAATTTCGAAAAACGGTCCAGAAAGCACTTTTTATGGGTGTGTGAAGTTTTTACAAAATTTTGACATTTTTGACTTTTTGACTTTTGACTTCCTATGAAATCATATTGGAATTGGACAAAACATATTCCTTATGCGCATATAAAAAAATTAAAAAAATTATGATAATAAAATTGGACAAAAGTATATTCATACAGTTCTTACACATGTGTAATTGACAAAAAAATCGAAAGAATTTCGAAAACGGTCCAGAAAGCACTTTTTAAGGGGTGATAAGTTTTTGAAAAAAAATTTCATTTTTTCAAAATTTTACTTTTGGACATTGATTTGGGTTACATATCCAATATGAAAAACCCGGTGGAGCGCATTTGCCCCCTGTTGAATTTTTAAAGTGTTACAACTGGCAATTGCCATATGGCATTTGCAATACACTTTGCATGAATCAACGCGAATTGGGTGGTATTGGCCAATGTGTATATGGTTTGTCCGATGCCAATGACTTGCCATTCATTTTTGTCCAA
>NW_026290150.1:0-2440 GCF_023373465.1 Oncorhynchus keta | reverse complement strand
CCTGGCAGTCATTCATCAGTCTAACCCTGGCAGTCATTCATCATTCTAACCCTGGCAGTCATTCATCATTCTAACCCTGGCAGTCATTCATCAGTCTAACCCTGGCAGTCATTCATCATTCTAACCCTGGCAGTCATTCATCATTCTAACCCTGGCAGTCATTCATCAGTTCTAACCCTGGCAGTCATTCATCAGTCTAACCCTGGCAGTCATTCATCATTCTAACCCTGGCAGTCATTCATCATTCTAACCCTGGCAGTCATTCATCATTCTAACCCTGGCAGTCATTCATCATTCTAACCCTGGCAGTCATTCATCATTCTAACCCTGGCAGTCATTCATCATTCTAACCCTGGCAGTCATTCATCATTCTAACCCTGGCAGTCATTCATCATTCTAACCCTGGCAGTCATTCATCATTCTAACCCTGGCAGTCATTCATCATTCTAACCCTGGCAGTCATTCATCAGTCTAACCCTGGCAGTCATTCATCAGTCTAACCCTGGCAGTCATTCATCAGTCTAACCCTGGCAGTCATTCATCAGTCTAACCCTGGCAGTCATTCATCATTCTAACCCTGGCAGTCATTCATCATTCTAACCCTGGCAGTCATTCATCAGTCTAACCCTGGCAGTCATTCATCATTCTAACCCTGGCAGTCATTCATCATTCTAACCCTGGCAGTCATTCATCAGTCTAACCCTGGCAGTCATTCATCATTCTAACCCTGGCAGTCATTCATCATTCTAACCCTGGCAGTCATTCATCAGTCTAACCCTGGCAGTCATTCATCATTCTAACCCTGGCAGTCATTCATCAGTCTAACCCTGGCAGTCATTCATCATTCTAACCCTGGCAGTCATTCATCAGTCTAACCCTGGCAGTCATTCATCATTCTAACCCTGGCAGTCATTCATCATTCTAACCCTGGCAGTCATTCATCAGTCTAACCCTGGCAGTCATTCATCATTCTAACCCTGGCAGTCATTCATCATTCTAACCCTGGCAGTCATTCATCAGTCTAACCCTGGCAGTCATTCATCAGTCTAACCCTGGCAGTCATTCATCAGTCTAACCCTGGCAGTCATTCATCAGTCTAACCCTGGCAGTCATTCATCAGTCTAACCCTGGCAGTCATTCATCATTCTAACCCTGGCAGTCATTCATCATTCTAACCCTGGCAGTCATTCATCATTCTAACCCTGGCAGTCATTCATCAGTCTAACCCTGGCAGTCATTCATCATTCTAACCCTGGCAGTCATTCATCAGTCTAACCCTGGCAGTCATTCATCATTCTAACCCTGGCAGTCATTCATCATTCTAACCCTGGCAGTCATTCATCATTCTAACCCTGGCAGTCATTCATCAGTCTAACCCTGGCAGTCATTCATCAGTCTAACCCTGGCAGTCATTCATCAGTCTAACCCTGGCAGTCATTCATCAGTCTAACCCTGGCAGTCATTCATCATTCTAACCCTGGCAGTCATTCATCATTCTAACCCTGGCAGTCATTCATCATTCTAACCCTGGCAGTCATTCATCAGTCTAACCCTGGCAGTCATTCATCAGTCTAACCCTGGCAGTCATTCATCAGTCTAACCCTGGCAGTCATTCATCATTCTAACCCTGGCAGTCATTCATCATTCTAACCCTGGCAGTCATTCATCATTCTAACCCTGGCAGTCATTCATCATTCTAACCCTGGCAGTCATTCATCATTCTAACCCTGGCAGTCATTCATCATTCTAACCCTGGCAGTCATTCATCAGTCTAACCCTGGCAGTCATTCATCATTCTAACCCTGGCAGTCATTCATCATTCTAACCCTGGCAGTCATTCATCATTCTAACCCTGGCAGTCATTCATCAGTCTAACCCTGGCAGTCATTCATCAGTCTAACCCTGGCAGTCATTCATCAGTCTAACCCTGGCAGTCATTCATCATTCTAACCCTGGCAGTCATTCATCAGTCTAACCCTGGCAGTCATTCATCATTCTAACCCTGGCAGTCATTCATCAGTCTAACCCTGGCAGTCATTCATCATTCTAACCCTGGCAGTCATTCATCAGTCTAACCCTGGCAGTCATTCATCATTCTAACCCTGGCAGTCATTCATCAGTCTAACCCTGGCAGTCATTCATCAGTCTAACCCTGGCAGTCATTCATCAGTCTAACCCTGGCAGTCATTCATCAGTCTAACCCTGGCAGTCATTCATCAGTCTAACCCTGGCAGTCATTCATCAGTCTAACCCTGGCAGTCATTCATCAGTCTAACCCTGGCAGTCATTCATCATTCTAACCCTGGCAGTCATTCATCATTCTAACCCTGGCAGTCATTCATCAGTCTAACCCTGGCAGTCATTCATCAGCTCTAACCCTGGCAGTCATTCATCATTCTAACCCTGGCAGTCATTCATCATTCTAACCCTGGCAGTCATT
>NW_026290149.1:0-5131 GCF_023373465.1 Oncorhynchus keta | reverse complement strand
TGTTATGCAGGTGAATGAGGACCCAAAAGCGACTTAACGAAAACAGAGTCTTTATTCCAGTAAAGGATAAAAGCAATAATCCTGGAACAATCAGAGCAGAAAACAAAACATGAAAAACTTAAATCCACTCGTAGTGACGAGGACAGACTGGAGACTCGACCATTAACTGTAGGTTGCCTCGGGAAGGCACCGACCGTAGCAGACTCAGACACCTGCTCACACGCAGCATCTGAAGGAGACAAGACACGACAGGGCGAGACAAAGACACAGCACAGCGAACATCATACAAGGATCCGACAAGGACAGAAGCGGAAAACAAGGGGAGAAATAGGGACTCTAATCAGAGGGCAAAATAGGGGACAGGTGTGAAAAGAGTAAATGAGTGAGTTAGGAGAATGAGGAACAGCTGGGAGCAGGAACGGAACGATAGAGAGAAGAGAGAGAGGGAGGGGGAGAGAGAGGGATAGAAAAAGGGAACGAACCTAATAAGACCAGCAGGGGAAACGAACAGAAGGGAAAGCATAATGACAAGACAATATAAGACAAAACATGACAGTACCCCCCACTCACCGAGCGCCTCCTGGCGCACTCGAGGAGGAATCCTGGCGGCAACGGAGGAAATCATCAATCAGCGAACGGTCCAGCACGTCCCGAGATGGAACCCAACTCACTCTCCTCAGGACCGTAACCTCAATCACTAAGTACTGGTGACCACGTCCCCGAACGCATGTCCATGATCCTACGTACCTTGTAAATAGGTGCGCCTCGACAGGACGGGGGGAAGAGGGGGAAGGCCGAGCCGGGCGCGAAGAAGGGCTTGACACAGGAGACATGGAGAAGACAGGATGGAGCGCGGCAGAAGATGCGAGAAACACAATCTTCGTATGGGATTAACGAAGCCTGGGAGACACGGAGCGGACCAATGAACCGTGAGTCAACTTACGAGAAGCTGTCGTAGGGGAAGATTTACGAGTGGAAAGCCACACTCTCTGGCCGCGACAATACCTAGGACTCTTAATCTCTAGTTTATTGGCGGCTCTCACAGTCTGCGCCCTGTAACGGCAAAGTGCAGACCTCACCCTCCTCAGGTGCGCTCACAACGTTGGACAAACGCCTGAGCGGAGGGAACGCTGGACTCGGCGAGCTGGGCGAGAACAGAGGAGGCTGGTAGCCCAGACTACTCTGAAACAGAATAGCCCGGTAGCAGACGAAGGAAGCGAGTTGTGAGCGTATTCTGCCCAGGGAGCTGTTCTGCCCAAGACGCAGGGTTTCTAAAAGAAAGGCTGCGTAATATGCGACCAATCGTCTGATTGGCCCTTTCTGCTTGACCGTTAGACTGGGGATGAAAACCGGAGAGACTGACGGAAGCACCAATCAAACGACAGAACTCCCCTCCAAAACTGTGGCGTGAATTAGGACCTCTGTCTGAAACGGCGTCTAACGGGGAGGCCATGAATTCTGAACACATTCTCAGATGATGATTTGTGCCGTCTCCTTAGCGGAAGGAAGCTTAGCGAGGAATGAAATGTGCAGCTAGAGAACCTATCGACAACTGTAAGAATCACAGTCTTCCCCGCAGACAAAAGGCAGACCGGTAATGAAGTCTAAGGCGATGTGAGACCATGGTCGAGAAGGAATGGGAAGCGGTCTGAGACGACCGGCAGGAGGAGAGTTACCTGACTTAGTCTGCGCGCAGTCCGACAAGCAGCCACGAAGCGGCGCGTGTCACGCTCCTGAGTAGGCCACCAAAACCGCTGGCGAATAGAAGCAAGAGTACCTCGAACGCCGGGATGGCCAGCTAACTTGGCAGAGTGAGCCCACTGAAGAACAGCCAGACGAGTAGAAACAGGAACGAAAGAAGGTTACTAGGACAAGCGCGGCGACGCAGTGTGAGTGAGTGCTTGCTTAACCTGTCTCTCAATTCCCCAGACTGTCAACCCGACAACACGCCCATAAGGAAGAATCCCTCGGGATCAGTAGAAACACAGAAGAACTAAAGAGACGGGATAAGGCATCAGGCTTGGTGTTCTTATTACCCGGGCGATAAGAAATCACAAACTTCAAACGAGCGAAAAACAACGCCCAACGAGCTTGCGTGCATTAAGTCGTTTGGCAGAACGGATGTACTCAAGGTTCTTATGGTCAGTCCAAACGACAAAAGGAACGGTCGCCCCCTCCAACCACTGTCGCCATTCGCCTAGGGCTAAGCGGATGGCGAGCAGTTCGCGATTACCCACATCATAGTTGCGTTCCGATGGCGACAGGCGATGAGAAAAATAAGCGCAAGGATGAACCTTATCGTCAGACTGGAAGCTGGGATAGAATGGCTCCCACGCCCACCTCTGAAGCGTCAACCTCGACAATGAATTGTTTAGTGACGTCAGGAGTAACGAGGATAGGAGCGGACGTAAACGCTTCTTGAGGAGATCAAAAGCTCCCTGGGCGGAACCGGACCACTTAAAGCACGTCTTGACAGAAGTAAGAGCTGTGAGAGGGGCAGCAAATTGACCGAAATTACGAATGAAACGCCGATAGAAATTAGCGAAACCTAGAAAGCGCTGCAACTCGACACGTGACCTTGGAACGGGCCAATCACTGACAGCCTGGACCTTAGCGGGATCCATCTGAATGCCTTCAGCGGAAATAACAGAACCGAGAAAAGTGACGGAGGAGACATGAAAGGCGCACTTCTCAGCCTTCACGTAGAGACAATTCTCTAAAAGGCGCTGGAGTACACGTCGAACGTGCTGAACATGAATCTCGAGTGACGGTGAAAAAATCAGGATATCGTCAAGGTAGACAAAAACAAAGATGTTCAGCATGTCTCTCAGTACATCATTAACTAATGCCTGAAAAACAGCTGGAGCATTAGCGAGACCAAACGGCAGAACCCGGTACTCAAAATGCCCTAACGGAGTGTTAAACGCCGTTTTCCACTCGTCCCCCTCTCTCTGATGCGCACGAGATGGTAAGCATTACGAAGGTCCAACTTAGTAAGAACCTGGCTCCCTGCAGAATCTCGAAGGCTGATGACATAAGGGAAGCGGATAACGATTCTTAACCGTTATGTCATTCAGCCTCGATAATCACGCAGGGGCGCAGAGTACCGTCCTTCTTCTTAACAAAAAAACCCCGCCCGGCAGGGAGGGAAGAAGGCACTACGGTGCCGGCGTCAAGAGAAACAGACAAATAATCCTCGAGAGCCTTACGTTCGGGAGCCGACAGAGAGTATAGTCTACCCCGAGGGGGAGTGGTCCCCGGAAGGAGATCAATACTACAATCATACGACCGGTGAGGAGGAAGGGAGTTGGCTCTGGACCGACTGAAGACCGTGCGCAGATCATGATATTCCTCCGGCACTCCTGTCAAATCACCAGGTTCCTCCTGAAGAGGGGACAGAAGAAACAGGAGGGATAGCAGACATTAAACACTTCACATGACAAGAAACGTTCCAGGATAGGATAGAATTACTAGACCAATTAATAGAAGGATTATGACATACTAGCCAGGGATGACCCAAAACAACAGGTGTAAAGGTGAACGAAAAATCAAAAAGGAAATGGTCTCACTGTGGTTACCAGATACTGTGAGGGGTTAAAGGTAGTGTCTCATATCTGATACTGGGAAGACTACCATCTAAGGGGCGAACATAGGCGTGGACTTCCTAACAGTCTGAGAGGAATGTCATGTTTCGAGCCCATGCTTCGTCCATAAAAACAACCCTCAGCCCCAGAGTCTATCAAGGCACTGCATGAAGCAGCCGAACCGGTCCAGCGTAGATGGACCGACATGTGAGTACAGGATCTTGATGGAGAGACCTGAGTAGTAGCGCTCACCAGTAGCCCTCCGCTTACTGATGAGCTCTGGCTTTACTGGACATGAATTGACAAAATGTCCAGCAGGGCGCAATAGAGGCAAAGGCGGTTGGTGATCCTCCGTTCCCTCTCCTTAGTCGAGATGCGAATACCTCCCAGCTGCATGGGCTCAGTCTCTGAGCCGGAGGAAGGAGATGGTTGCGATGCGGAGAGGGAAACACCGTTAACGCGAAGCTCTCTTCCACGGAGCTCGGTGACGAAGATCTACCCGTCGTTCTATGCGGATGGCGGGTGCAATCAAAGGGTCACACTGGAAGGAACCTCCCGGGAGAGAATCTCATCCTTAACCTCAGCGTGGAGTCCCTCAGAAAAACGGCGAGCAGCGCCGGCTCGTTCAGTCACTAGAGGCAGCAAGAGTGCGAAAACTCTATAGAGTAATCCGTTATGGATCGATCACCTTGACATAGGGAAGCCAAGACCTAGAAGCCTCCCACCAAAAAACTGAACGATCAAAAACCTGTATCATCTCCTCTTTAAAGTTCAGATAATTGTTAGAACACTCTGCCTTGCCTCCCAGATAGCTGTGCCCCACTCTCGAGCCCGACCAGTAAGGAGTGAAATGGCGTAAGCAATCGAGCTCTCTCTCTTGAGTATGTGTTGGGTTGGAGAAGAGAACACAATATCACACTGGGTGAAAAGGAACGGCACTCAGTGGGCTGCCCAGAATAACATGGTGGGTTATTAACCCTAGGTTCCGGAGACTCGGAAGACCAGGAAGTAGCTGGTGGCACGAGACGAAGACTCTGAAACTGTCCTGAGAGGTCGGAAACCTGAGCGGCCAGGGTCTCAACGGTATGACGAGCAGCAGACAATTCCTGCTCGTGTCTGCCGAGCATAGCTCCCTGGATCTCGACGGCAGTGTTACGAGAATCCGTAGTCGCTGGGTCCACCGACCGTAGCAGACTAAGACACCTGCTCACACGCAGCATTAGAAGGAGACAAAACACGACAGGGCGAGACAAGGACACAGCACAGCGAACATCATACAAGGATCCGACAAGGACAGAAGCGGAAAACAAGGGGAGAAATAGGGCTCTAATCAGAGGGCAAAATAGGGGACAGGTGTGAAAAGAGTAAATGAGTGAGTTAGGAGAATGAGGAACAGCTGGGAGCAGGAACGGAACGATAGAGAGAAGAGAGAGAGGGAGGGGAGAGAGAGGGATAGAAAAAGGGAACGAACCTAATAAGACCAGCAGGGGGAAACGAACAGAAGGGAAAGCACAAGGACAAGACAATATATGACAAAACATGACAGT
>NW_026290148.1:0-6005 GCF_023373465.1 Oncorhynchus keta | reverse complement strand
AAGCTATTATTTATTTGGGCATTAGCAATGAGGCAAAAAGATAAACAGAGCCTACATTAGCACATTCTGTAAGTATCCACGTTTTGTCACGTGCCGTGTGTTGGTCAAATATTTTACCAATAAAAATGAGAAAATAATTTATCTTTCACCTCTGTGTTTTCATAATTTTGACTGAACGGCTGAATCTCACCAGAGAAATCATCAGAGCGAAGGAAACAGCACCTATCAGTATGTGTAGCCCATGTATCTGATGGTGCCTGGATCAAAAGAGCATAACATATTGCCCCCATAGCATTTGATTGAGTGACGCCAGCAAGAATTTGGCCTTCCTTGATTAAAATGAAATAAAACTATTAGCCAAGTTTGGATTTGGTTTCAGACCAATCAAATCATTTCCTAAGCAAAACTTAATTTTCAGAAAAACTTGAGTGTTTCTAGTCAGCTTGTGTTGATGTCCTGCAGTAGCTAGCTTGCTAAATCGTCCCTATCCAAAGCCATGGATGGAGATGGGGATTTGGACTTAATTCTCTGTTTATGACGGTACCTGGTCCAACCATAATATATATGCTTACTGGCCCGAGACTATAGTTGTTCAATATGTAGCCTAATAGGCTCACGTTAGCTAGCTAGCTAACTTTAGCTGATTCATTGTTGCCCATGCGAGAAATTCAAAATAAAATCTTACCACATTTTATTTGTCAAATCGCTGAATACAACAGTTGTAGGTAGACCTTACAGTGAAACACTTACCTGAAGCCCTTAACCAACAATGCAGTTTTAAGAAAATACCCAAAAAATAAACTAAGAGATAAGAACAACAAATAATTAAAGAGTAGCAGGAAATAACAACATGGGCTGTCTAATCAAATCATACAGGGGGTACCGGTACAGAGTCACGTGGGGGGCACCGGTGTCAAAATAACTGAGGTAATATGTACATGTAGGTAGAGTTATTAAGTGACTATGCATAGATAATAACAGAGAGTAGCAGCAGTGTAAGGGAGGGGGTTGGGCAAAGCAAATAGTCTTGGTAGCCATTTGATGAGGCTGTTTAGGAGTCTTATGCTTGGGGGTAATGCTCCGGTATCGCTTGTCGTGCGGTAGCAGAGAGAACAGTCTATGACCAGGGTGGTTGAAGTCTTTGACAATTTTTAGGGACTTCCTCTGACACCGCCTGGTAGAGGTCCTGGATGGCAGGAAGCTTGGCCCCGTTGATGTACTGGGTCGTACATGTAGTGCATTGCGGTCGGAGGTCAGAGCAGTTGCCATAGTAGGCAGTGAATCAACCTGACAGGATGCTCTCGATGGTGCAGCTGTAAACCTTTGAGTATCTGAGGACCCCATGCCAAATCCAAGTTGTTGATCTCATGCACGCTTCAGTGTTACTAGCCTCGAAGCATAGAAGTATTTAGCCTCGGGCTCTGGTGGCTCGCATCACTGACAGCTCTCGGCTGTAATCCCTTTGTAGTCTGTAATAGTTTGCAAGCCATACCACATCCGATGAGCGTGGGAGCTGGTGTAGTATGATTTGTATGATCTTAGTCATATATTGACACTTTTTGTGTTTGATGGTTCGTCGGAGGGCATACATTGAGGGAAAAAAAGTATTTGATCCCCGCAGATTTTGTACGTTTGCCACTGACAAAGAAATGATCGGTCTATAATTTTAATGGTAGGTTTTATTTGAACAGTGAGAGACAGAATAACAACAAACATAATCCTGAAAAATGCATGTAAAAAAAATGTTATAAATTGATTTGCATTTTAATGAGGGAAATAAGTATTTCTCAATCAGAAAGATTTCTGGCTCCCATGTGTCATTTATACAGGTAACGAGCTGAGATTAGGAGCACACTCTTAAAGGGAGTGCTCCTAATCTCAGTTTGTTACCTGTGTAAAAGAAACCTGTCCACAGAAGCAATCAATCAATCAGAGTCCAAACTCTCCACCATGGCCAAGACCAAAGAGCTCTCCAAGGATGTCAGAGACAAGATTGTAGACATACACAAGGCTGGAATGGGCTACAAGACCATCGCCAAGCAGTTTGGTGAGAAGGTGACAACAGTTGGTGCGATTATTCGCAAATGGAAGAAACACAAAATAACTATCAATCTCCCTCGGCCTGGGGCTCCATGCAAGATCTCACCTGCGTGGAGTTGCAATGATCATGAGAACGGTGAGGAATCAGCCCAGAACTTCACGGGAGGATCTTGTCAATGATCTCAAGGCAGCTGGGACCATAGTCACCAAGAAAACAGTGGTAACACTACGCCGTGAAGGACTGAAATCCTGCAGCTCCCGCAAGGTTCCCCTACTCAAGAAAGCACATATACATGCCCGTCTGAAGTTTGCCAATGAACATCTGAACGATTCAGAGGACAACTGGGTGAAAGTGTTGTGGTCAGATGAGACCAAAATGGAGCTCTTTGGCATCAACTCAACTCCGCCGTGTTTGGAGGAGGAATGCTGCCTATGACCCCAAGAACACCATCCCCACCGTTAAACATGGATGTGGAAACATTATGCTTTAGGGTGTTTTTCTGGGGACAGGACAACTTAACCGCATCAAAGGGACGATGGACGGGGCCATGTACCGTCAAATCTTGGGTGAGAACCTCCTTCCCTCAGCCAGGGCATTGAAAATGGGTTGTGGATGGGTATTCCAGCATGACAATGACCCAAAACACACAGCCAAGGCAACAAAGGAGTGGCTCAAGAAGAAGCATATTTTGGTCCTGGGAGTGGCCTAGCCAGACCATTAATCCCATAGAAAATCTGTGGAGGGAGCTGAAGAGTTCGAGTTGCCAACGTCAGCCCCAAAACCTTAATGACTTGGAGAACATCTGCAAAGGGAGTGTACAAAACCCTTCTGAGATATGAAAAAACCTGGTGGCCAACTACATGAAGCACTTTACAAATGCAGTGCACGCTAAGTCATGTTTTGGCAGAGGGGCTAATATCCTGCTTGCTAAGTCAAACGACACCGCTGGTTTTGCTCACACTGCCCTACCCTGTGCTCTGACCACTTTCTCCCCTCTCTCTCCAGATGAAATCTCGCATCTTGTGACGGCCGGCCGCCCAACAACCTGCCCGCTCGACCCTATCCCCTCCTCTCTTCTCCAGACCATTTCCGGAGACCTTCTCCCTTACCTCACCTCGCTCATCAACTCATCCCTGACCGCTGGCTACGTCCCTTCCGTCTTCAAGAGAGCGAGAGTTGCACCCCTTCTGAAAAAACCTACACTCGATCCCTCCGATGTCAACAACTACAGACCAGTATCCCTTCTTTTCTTTTCTCTCCAAAACTCTTGAACGTGCCGTCCTTGGCCAGCTCTCCCGCTATCTCTCTCAGAATGACCTTCTTGATCCAAATCAGTCAGGTTTCAAGACTAGTCATTCAACTGAGACTGCTCTTCTCTGTATCACGGAGGTGCTCCGCACTGCTAAAGCTAACTCTCTCTCCTCTGCTCTCATCCTTCTAGACCTATCGGCTGCCTTCGATACTGTGAACCATCAGATCCTCCTCTCCACCCTCTCTGAGTTGGGCATCTCCGGCGCGGCCCACGCTTGGATTGCGTCCTACCTGACAGGTCGCTCCTACCAGGTGGCGTGGCGAGAATCTGTCTCCTCACCACGCGCTCTCACCACTGGTGTCCCCCAGGGCTCTGTTCTAGGCCCTCTCCTATTCTCGCTATACACCAAGTCCCTTGGCTCTGTCATAACCTTACATGGTCTCTCCTATCATTGCTATGCAGACGACACACAATTAATCTTCTCCTTTCCCCTTCTGATGACCAGGTGGCGAATCGCATCTCTGCATGTCTGGCAGACATATCAGTGTGGATGACGGATCACCACCTCAAGCTGAACCTCGGCAAGACGGAGCTGCTCTTCCTCCCGGGGAAGGACTGCCCGTTCCATGATCTCGCCATCACGGTTGACAACTCCATTGTGTCCTCCTCCCAGAGCGCTAAGAACCTTGGCGTGATCCTGGACAACACCCTGTCGTTCTCAACTAACATCAAGGCGGTGGCCCGTTCCTGTAGGTTCATGCTCTACAACATCCGCAGAGTACGACCCTGCCTCACACAGGAAGCGGCGCAGGTCCTAATCCAGGCACTTGTCATCTCCCGTCTGGATTACTGCAACTCGCTGTTGGCTGGGCTCCTGCCTGTGCCATTAAACCCCTACAACTCATCCAGAACGCCGCAGCCCGTCTGGTGTTCAACCTTCCCAAGTTCTCTTCACGTCACCCCGCTCCTCCGCTCTCTCCACTGGCTTCCAGTTGAAGCTCGCATCCGCTACAAGACCATGGTGCTTGCCTACGGAGCTGTGAGGGGAACGGCACCTCAGTACCTCCAGGCTCTGATCAGGCCCTACACCCAAACAAGGGCACTGCGTTCATCCACCTCTGGCCTGCTCGCCTCCCTACCACTGAGGAAGTACAGTTCCCGCTCAGCCCAGTCAAAACTGTTCGCTGCTCTGGCCCCCCAATGGTGGAACAAACTCCCCCACGACGCCAGGACAGCGGAGTCAATCACCACCTTCCGGAGACACCTGAAACCCCACCTCTTTAAGGAATACCTAGGATAGGATAAAGTAATCCTTCTCCCCCCCCCCCCTTAAAAGATTTAGATGCACTATTGTAAAGTGGCTGTTCCACTGGATGTCATAAGGTGAATGCACCAATTTGTAAGTCGCTCTGGATAAGAGCGTCTGCTAAATGACTTAAATGTAAATGTAAATGTAAATACTTATTTCCCTCATTAAAATGCATATCAATTTATAACATTTTTGACATGTTTTTCATTTTTTTGTTGTTATTCTGTCTCTCACTGTTCAAATAAACCTACCATTAAAATTATAGACTGATCATTTCTTTGTCAGTGGGCAAGCGTACAAAATCAGCAGGGGATCAAATAATTATTTCCCTCGCTGGAGCTGGATTTTTAGGTTTGAGTCCCACTCCTTGAAAGCAGCACCTCTACCCTTTAGCTCAGTGCGAATGTTGCCTGTAATCCATGGCTTCTGGTTGGGACATGTACATACAGTCACTGTGGGGACTGTGGGGACAACATCATTGATGCACTTATTGATGAAGCTAGTGACTGATGTGGTGTACTTCTCAATGCCATAGGAAGAATCTCGGAACATATTCCAGTCTGTGCAAGCAAAACAGTCTTGTGGTTTAACATTTGCTTAATCTGATGACTTTTTTCACAGACCGAATCAATGGTGCTTCCTGCTTAAATTTGTGCTTGTAAACAGGAATCAGGAGTGTAGAATTATGGTCAGATTTGCCAAATGGAGGGTGAGGGAGAGCTTTGAACGCGTCTCTGTGTGTGGAGTAAAGGTTGTCTAGAGTTTTTCCCCTCTGGTTGCACATTTAACATGCTGACAGGAATTAGGTCAAACTGATTTAAGTTTCCCTGCATTAAAGTCCCGGCCACTAGCAGTGCACCGCCTCTGGATGAGCGTTTTCTTGTTTGCTTATGGCAGTAATACAGCTCATTGAGTGTGGTATACAGCTCATTCAGTGTGGTTTTAGTGCCAGCATCGGCCTGTGGTGGTATGTCAACAGCCATGAAAAATAAAGATAAACTCTCTAGGTAGATAGTGTGATCTACATCTTATCATGAGATACTCTACCTCTAGTGAGCAAAACCTAGAGAATTTCCAAGATTTCGTGCACCAGCTGTTGTTTACAAATATTACAGTGGGGAGAACAATTATTTCATACACTGCCGATTTTGATGACTCCTTGCTGTCCCTGGTCCACCTGACTGTGCTGCTGCTCCAGTTTCAACTGTTCTGCCTTGTTATTATTCGACCGTGCTGGTCATTTATGAACATTTGAACATCTTGGCCATGTTCTGTTATAATCTCCACCCGGCACAGCCAGAAGAGGACTGGCCACCCCACATAGCCTGGTTCCTCTCTAGGTTTCTTCCTAGGTTTTGGCCTTTCTAGGGAGTTTTTCCTAGCCACCGTGCTTCTACACCTGC
>NW_026290147.1:0-10823 GCF_023373465.1 Oncorhynchus keta | reverse complement strand
TACTGGCATGAGCTAGATAGATACAACATACTGTAACCTACTGGCGTGACTGAGAGAGTTACAACTTACTGGCATGACCTAGAGAGTTGCAACCTACTGTAACCTACTGGCATGACCTAGAGAGATATAACCTACTGTAGCCTAATTGCATGACCTAGAGAGATAAAACCACTTGGATACAACTTACTGTAACCTACTGGCATGACCTAGAGAGATACAACCTACTGTAACCTACTGGCATGAGCTAGATAGATACAACCTACTGTAACCTACTGGCGTGACTGAGAGAGTTACAACTTACTGGCATGACCTAGAGAGTTGCAACCTACTGTAATCTACTGGCATGACCTAGAGAGATACATCCTACTGTAGCCTACTGGCATGACCTCGAGAGATACAACCCACTGTAATCTACTGGCATGACCTAGAGAGATACAGCCTACTGTAACCTACTGCCATGACCTAGAGAGATACAAACTACCCTTGCATAGCAACCTCCTGTAGTCTCCTGGCATGTCCTAGAGAGTTACAACCTACTGTAGCCTACTGCCATGACCTAGAGAGATACAACCACTTGGATACAACCTACTGTCGTCTACTGGCATGACCGAGAGAGATACAACCTACTGTAACCCACTGGCATGACCTAGAGATACAACCTACTGTAGCCTACTGGCATGACCTAGAGAGATACAACCTACTGTAATCTACTGGCATGACCTAGAGAATACACCTACTGTAGCCTACTGGCATGTCCTAGAGAGTTACAACCTACTGTAGCCTACTGCCATGACCTAGAAGATACAACCACTTGGATACAACCTACTGTAGTCTACTGGCATGACCTAGAGAGTTACAACCTACTGTAGCCTACTGGCATTGCCAAGAGAGTTACAACCTACTGTAGCCTATTGGCATGACCAAGAGAAAAAACCACTTGGATACAACCTACTGTAGTCTACTGGCATGACCTAGAGAGTTACAATCTACTGTAGCCTACTGGCATTGCCAAGAGAGTTACAACCTACTGTAGCCTACTGGCATGGTCCTAGAGAGTTACAACCTACTGTAGCCTACTGCCATGACCTAGAGAGATACAACCACTTGGATACAACCTACTGTCGTCTACTGGCATGACCGAGAGAGATACAACCTACTGTAACCCACTGGCATGACCTAGAGATACAACCTACTGTAGCCTACTGGCATGACCTAGAGAGATACAACCTACTGTAATCTACTGGCATGACCTAGAGAGATACACCTACTGTAGCCTACTGGCATGTCCTAGAGAGTTACAACCTACTGTAGCCTACTGCCATGACCTAGAGAGATAAAACCACTTGGATACAACCTACTGTAGTCTACTGGCATGACCGAGAGATACAACCTACTGTAACCTACTGGCATGACATAGATAGATATAACCTACTGTAACCTACTGGCGTGACTGAGAGAGTTACAACTTACTGGCATGACCTAGAGAGTTGCAACCTACTGTACCCTACTGGCATGACCGAGAGAGATACAACCTACTGTAACCTACTGGCATGACCTAGAATATACAACCTACTGGCATGACCTAGAGAGATACAACCTACTGGCATGACCTAGAAGATACAACCTACTGTAGCCTACTGGCATTGCCAAGAGAGTTACAACCTACTGTAGTCTACTGGCATGACCTAGAGAGTTACAACCTACTGTAGCCTACTGGCATTGCCAAGAGAGTTACAACCTACTGTAGCCTATTGGCATGACCAAGAGAGAAAAAACCACTTGGATACAACCTACTGTAGTCTACTGGCATGACCTAGAGAGTTACAACCTACTGTAGCCTACTGGCATTGCCAAGAGAGTTACAACCTACTGTAGTCTACTGGCATGACCTAGAGATACAACCTCCTGTAACCTACTGGCATGACCTAGAGATACAACCTACTGTCATGACCTAGAAGTTACGACCTACTGTAACCTACTGGCATGACCTAGAGAGATACACCCTACTGTATCCTACTGGCATGACCGAGAGAGATACAACCTACTGGCATAACCTAGAGAGTTACAACCTACTGTAGCCTAATGGCATGACCTAGAGAGATAAAACCACTTGGATACAACCTACTGTAGTCTACTGGCATGACCGAGAGATACAACCTACTGTAACCTACTGGCATGAGCTAGATAGATACAACATACTGTAACCTACTGGCGTGACTGAGAGAGTTACAACTTACTGGCATGACCTAGAGGTTGCAACCTACTGTAACCTACTGGCATGACCTAGAGAGATATAACCTACTGTAGCCTAATTGCATGACCTAGAGAGATAAAACCACTTGGATACAACTTACTGTAACCTACTGGCATGACCTAGAGAGATACAACCTACTGTAACCTACTGGCATGAGCTAGATAGATACAACCTACTGTAACCTACTGGCGTGACTGAGAGAGTTACAACTTACTGGCATGACCTGAGAGTTGCAACCTACTGTAATCTACTGGCATGACCTAGAGAGATACATCCTACTGTAGTCTACTGGCATGACCTCGAGAGATACAACCCACTGTAATCTACTGGCATGACCTAGAGAGATACAGCCTATTTTTACTGTAACCTACTGCCATGACCTAGAGAGATACAAACTACCCTTGCCTGGCAACCTCCTGTAGTCTCCTGGCATGTCCTAGAGAGTTACAACCTACTGTAGCCTACTGCCATGACCTAGAGAGATACAACCACTTGGATACAACCTACTGTCGTCTACTGGCATGACCGAGAGAGATACAACCTACTGTAACCCACTGGCATGACCTAGAGATACAACCTACTGTAGCCTACTGGCATGACCTAGAGAGATAAAACCACTTGGATACAACCTACTGTAATCTACTGGCATGACCTAGAGAGATACACCTACTGTAGCCTACTGGCATGTCCTAGAGAGTTACAACCTACTGTAGCCTACTGCCATGACCTAGAGAGATAAAACCACTTGGATACAACCTACTGTAGTCTACTGGCATGACCTGAGAGATACAACCTACTGTAACCTACTGGCATGACATAGATAGATATAACCTACTGTAACCTACTGGCGTGACTGAGAGAGTTACAACTTACTGGCATGACCTAGAGAGTTGCAACCTACTGTACCCTACTGGCATGACCGAGAGAGATACAACCTACTGTAACCTACTGGCATGACCTAGAATATACAACCTACTGGCATGACCTAGAGAGATACAACCTACTGGCATGACCGATAGAGATGCAACCTACTGTAACCTACTGGCATGACCTAGAAGATACAACCACTTGGATACAACCTACTGTAGTCTACTGGCATGACCTAGAGAGTTACAACCTACTGTAGCCTACTGGCATTGCCAAGAGAGTTACAACCTACTGTAGCCTATTGGCATGACCAAGAGAGAAAAAACCACTTGGATACAACCTACTGTAGTCTACTGGCATGACCTAGAGAGTTACAACCTACTGTAGCCTACTGGCATTGCCAAGAGAGTTACAACCTACTGTAGTCTACTGGCATGACCTAGAGATACAACCTCCTGTAACCTACTGGCATGACCTAGAGATACAACCTACTGTCATGACCTAGAAGTTACGACCTACTGTAACCTACTGGCATGACCTAGAGAGATACACCCTACTGTATCCTACTGGCATGACCGAGAGAGATACAACCTACTGGCATAACCTAGAGAGTTACAACCTACTGTAGCCTAATGGCATGACCTAGAGAGATAAAACCACTTGGATACAACCTACTGTAGTCTACTGGCATGACCGAGAGATACAACCTACTGTAACCTACTGGCATGAGCTAGATAGATACAACATACTGTAACCTACTGGCGTGACTGAGAGAGTTACAACTTACTGGCATGACCTAGAGGTTGCAACCTACTGTAACCTACTGGCATGACCTAGAGAGATATAACCTACTGTAGCCTAATTGCATGACCTAGAGAGATAAAACCACTTGGATACAACTTACTGTAACCTACTGGCATGACCTAGAGAGATACAACCTACTGTAACCTACTGGCATGAGCTAGATAGATACAACCTACTGTAACCTACTGGCGTGACTGAGAGAGTTACAACTTACTGGCATGACCTAGAGAGTTGCAACCTACTGTAATCTACTGGCATGACCTAGAGAGATACATCCTACTGTAGTCTACTGGCATGACCTCGAGAGATACAACCCACTGTAATCTACTGGCATGACCTAGAGAGATACAGCCTACTGTAACCTACTGCCATGACCTAGAGAGATACAAACTACCCTTGCCTGGCAACCTCCTGTAGTCTCCTGGCATGTCCTAGAGAGTTACAACCTACTGTAGCCTACTGCCATGACCTAGAGAGATACAACCACTTGGATACAACCTACTGTCGTCTACTGGCATGACCGAGAGAGATACAACCTACTGTAACCCACTGGCATGACCTAGAGATACAACCTACTGTAGCCTACTGGCATGACCTAGAGAGATACAACCTACTGTAATCTACTGGCATGACCTAGAGAGATACACCTACTGTAGCCTACTGGCATGTCCTAGAGAGTTACAACCTACTGTAGCCTACTGCCATGACCTAGAGAGATAAAACCACTTGGATACAACCTACTGTAGTCTACTGGCATGACCGAGAGATACAACCTACTGTAACCTACTGGCATGACATAGATAGATATAACCTACTGTAACCTACTGGCGTGACTGAGAGAGTTACAACTTACTGGCATGACCTAGAGAGTTGCAACCTACTGTACCCTACTGGCATGACCGAGAGAGATACAACCTACTGTAACCTACTGGCATGACCTAGAATATACAACCTACTGGCATGACCTAGAGAGATACAACCTACTGGCATGACCGATAGAGATGCAACCTACTGTAACCTACTGGCATGACCTAGAAGATACAACCACTTGGATACAACCTACTGTAGTCTACTGGCATGACCTAGAGAGTTACAACCTACTGTAGCCTACTGGCATTGCCAAGAGAGTTACAACCTACTGTAGCCTATTGGCATGACCAAGAGAGAAAAAACCACTTGGATACAACCTACTGTAGTCTACTGGCATGACCTAGAGAGTTACAACCTACTGTAGCCTACTGGCATTGCCAAGAGAGTTACAACCTACTGTAGTCTACTGGCATGACCTAGAGATACAACCTCCTGTAACCTACTGGCATGACCTAGAGATACAACCTACTGTCATGACCTAGAAGTTACGACCTACTGTAACCTACTGGCATGACCTAGAGAGATACACCCTACTGTATCCTACTGGCATGACCGAGAGAGATACAACCTACTGGCATAACCTAGAGAGTTACAACCTACTGTAGCCTAATGGCATGACCTAGAGAGATAAAACCACTTGGATACAACCTACTGTAGTCTACTGGCATGACCGAGAGATACAACCTACTGTAACCTACTGGCATGAGCTAGATAGATACAACATACTGTAACCTACTGGCGTGACTGAGAGAGTTACAACTTACTGGCATGACCTAGAGAGTTGCAACCTACTGTAACCTACTGGCATGACCTAGAGAGATATAACCTACTGTAGCCTAATTGCATGACCTAGGAGATAAAACCACTTGGATACAACTTACTGTAACCTACTGGCATGACCTAGAGAGATACAACCTACTGTAACCTACTGGCATGAGCTAGATAGATACAACCTACTGTAACCTACTGGCGTGACTGAGAGAGTTACAACTTACTGGCATGACCTAGAGAGTTGCAACCTACTGTAATCTACTGGCATGACCTAGAGAGATACATCCTACTGTAGTCTACTGGCATGACCTCGAGAGATACAACCCACTGTAATCTACTGGCATGACCTAGAGAGATACAGCCTACTGTAACCGACTGCCATGACCTAGAGAGATACAAACTACCCTTGCCTGGCAACCTCCTGTAGTCTCCTGGCATGACCTAGAGAGTTACAACCTACTGTACACTACTGGCATGACCGAGAGAGATGCAACCTACTGTAACCTACTGGCATGACCGAGAGATACAACCTACTGTAACCTACTGGCATGACCTAGAATATACAACCTACTGGCATGACCGAGAATATACAACCTACTGGCATGACCTAGAGAGATACAACCTACTGGCATGACCTAGAGAGATAAAACCACTTGGATACAACCTACTGTAGTCTCCTGGCATGACCTAGAGATACAACCTACTGTAACCTACTGGCATGAGCTAGATAGATATAACCTACTGTAACCTACTGGCGTGACTGAGAGAGTTACAACTTACTGGCATGACCTAGAGAGTTTCAACCTACTGTAACCTACTGGCATGACCTAAAGAGATACAATCTACTGTAACCTACTGGCATGACCTAGAGAGATACAACCTACTGTAAACGTACTGGCATGACCGAGAGAGATGAAACCTACTGGCATGATACCTACTGGCATGATCTAGAGATAAAACCTACTGTAACCTACTGGCATGACCGAGAGAGATACAACCTACTGTAACCTACTGGCATGGCCTAGAATATACAACCTACTGGCATGACCTAGAGAGATACAACCTACTGTAACCTACTGTCATGACCTAGAAGTTACGACCTACTGTAACCTACTGGCATGACCTAGAGAGATACACCCTACTGTATCCTACTGGCATGACCGAGAGAGATACAACCTACTGGCATAACCTAGAGAGATAAAACCACTTGGATACAACCTACTGTAGTCTACTGGCATGACCGAGAGATACAACCTACTGTAACCTACTGGCATGAGCTAGATAGATACAACCTACCCTAGCCTACTGGCATGGCCTAGAGAGATACAACCTACCCTAGCCTACTGGCATGACCTAGAGAGATACAACCTACTGTAACCTACTGGCATGATCTAGAGAGTTACAACCCACTGTACCCTACTGGCATGACTGAGAGAGATACAACCTACTGTAACCTACTGGCATGACCGAGAGAGATACAACCTACTGGCATGGCCTAGAATGTACAACCTACTGGCATGACCTAGAGAGATACAACCTACTGGCATGACCTAGAGAGTTACAACCTACTGTAACCTACTAGCATGACCTAGAGTGATATAACCACTTGGATACAACCTACTGTCGTCTACTGGCATGACCTAGAGAGATACAACCTACTGTAACCTACTGCCATGACCTAGAGAGATACAACCTACTGTAGTCTACTGGCATGACCTAGAGCGATACAACCTACTGTAACCTACTGGCATGACCTAGAGAGATACAACCTACTGTAACCTACTGGCATGACCGAGAGAGATACACCTAATGTACCCTACTGGCATGACCTAGAGCGATACAACCACTTGGATACAACCTACTGTCGTCTACTGGCATGACCTAGAGAGTTACAACCTACTGTAGCCTACTGGCATTGCCAAGAGAGTTACAACCTACTGTAACCTACTGGCGTGACCGAGAGAGATACAACCTACTGGCATGGCCTAGAATATACAACCTACTGGCATGACCTAGAGAGATACAACCTACTGGCATGACCTAGAGAGTTACAACCTACTGTAGCCTACTGGCATGACCTAGAGAGATACAACCTACTGTAACCTACTGGCATGACCTAGAGAGATACAACCTACTGTAACCTACTGGCATGACCGAGAGAGATACAACCTACTGGCATGGCCTAGAATATACAACCTACTGGCATGACCTAGAGAGATACAACCTACTGGCATGACCTAGAGAGATAAAACCTCTTGGATACAACCTACTGTCGTCTACTGGCATGACCTTGAGAGATACACCTACTGTAGCCTACTGGCATGACCGAGAGAGATACAACCTACTGTAACCTACTGGCATGACCGAGGGAGATACAACCTACTGGCATGACCTAGAGCGATACAACCTACTCTAACCTACTGCCATGACCTAGAGAGATACAACCTACTGTAACCTACTGTCATGACCTAGAAGTTAAAAATTACTGTAACCTACTGGCATGACCTAGAGCGATACACCTACTGTAGCCTACTGGCATGTCCTAGATGGATACAACCTACTGTAACCTACTGGCATGACCTAGAGAGTTGCAACCTACTGTAGCCTACTGGCATGACCTAGAGAGATAAAACCACTTGGATACAGTCTACTGTCGTCTACTAGCTTGACTCGGAGAGATACAACCTACTGTAGCCTACTGGCATGACCAACAGTGATAGAACCACTGGTATACACGCATTTAAACTTTTTTTCTCACTTTTTGGGGTATTGTGATGTCATTATGAGGTATTGTCTGAAGATTGATCATTTAAAAAAATGTAATCCATTTTAGAGTAAGGATGTAACATAACAAAATGTGTAAAAGGGGAAGGGTTCTGAATGCATGTATGTTGTATGTTCTATGACTGTCCCAGATAACAAAAATACTATTTTCTTTCTACCAATTAATTGGTTGAAATGTTATTACGTGTGATTCTTCATATAGACGCACCCCATGTGTTTAATCAAATCAACTGTATGTGTTGAATCAAATCAACTGTTTGTGCGGATCTTGAACTGAACTGATACTTCAAGCGTTTGATTAAATAATTAACACAAATGACTTGAGGAAGCCAGAGATCAATATAACCAGAAGGAAATAACCAACCGACCTGCTGCTGGCCTTCCTAAAATCTGACGTTATGCTCCTCGGTAAAGTCTGAGCCTCACGCTCATCACCTGTGGACGGCCGGGCTTCCAGCGAGGCGTGGATTTAATAGTATGTTGTACCGAGTTCCCCTCCTTCGGGTACAGTAGTTATAGTCATAACGTTGCTTGTCATATGTTAAACTTAAATACTGGATCTTGCTGTCAGACAGTTTTTTTGTATTCAGATCTCTGAAATGCTCTCTACCTACTTAACATTTAGTGTCTCCTTGTGTTACGCTGGGAAAACAGTTTTCATGAGCACATAAATACTAAATCATTTCAGAGTTTGCTAAATCCGAGAGTCACCTTAAGTTGATTCACAACACCCAAATGGATACTGTCTTTAAAGCGGTTCTTCAATATTTACACATAATTCTTAATACTGTAGCTGTTTAGTTACAGTCACATGTTCAACTATCATCAGCTGATCCAGGAAATCATTTTCTGAATGACAGTCACATGACAAACATCACGACATGCAACAACAACCAAAGTGCTTCTTCATTCATTACTCTGGTAAAGACAGTTATGCCATGCTCCATGTTGGATCCAACATCCCTAACAAATTGATGTTTATAATGTGTTATTGTATGCTTGATATACAGTCGGGTCTCGTCTCGTCTGTTTCAACACAGAGATACTTTGCTCTCCATGAGGAGACTGGTGGTAGGCTGAATACCTGTTATGTGAGTGCAGCAAGGAGCCATGGTAAGGTGCTAGCATTAAGCGTATCTTATAAAAAACAATCAATCTGAACATAATCACTAGTTAACTACACATGGTTGATGATATTACTAGTTTATGTAGCTTGTCCTGCTCTGCATATAATCAATGCGTTGCCTGTTAATTTATCATTGAATCACAGCCTACTTCGCCAAATGGGTGATTTAACAAGCGCATTTGCAAATAAAGCACAGTTGTTGACCAATGTGTACCTACCTAACCATAAACATCAATGCCTTTCTTAAAATCAATACACAAATATATATTTTTAATCCTGCATATTTAGTTAATATTGCATGCGAACATGAATTTATTTTAACTAGGGTAATTGTGTCACTTTCTTCATGCTCTGTTTAACAGAGTCAGGGTATATGCAGCAGTTTGTGCCAGCTGGCTCGCTGCGAACTGTGTGAAGATTATTTCTTCCTAACAAAGACAGCCAACAACGCCAAACGGGATGATTTAACAAAAGCGCATTTGCGAAGAAAAAAAAATTGTTGCACGAATGTACCTAACCATAAACATCAATGCCTTTCTTAAAATCAATGCACAGAAGAATATTTTTTTTTAAAACCTGAATATTTAGTTAAAAGAAATTAATGTTACCAGGCAATATTAAACTAGGGAAATTGTGTCACTTCTCTTGCGTTCATTGCACACAGAGTCAGGGTATATGCAACAGTTTGGGCTGCCTGGCTCGTTATGAACTAATTTGCCAGAATTTTACGTAAGTATGACATAACATTGACGGTTGTGCAATGTAACAGCAATATTTAGACTTATGGATGCCACTCCTTTAGATAAAATACGGAACGGTTCGTATTTCACTGAAAGAATAAACGCTCTTGTTTTCAAAATTATAGTTTCCGTATTTGACCATATTAATGACCTAAGGCTCTTGTTTCTGTGTGTTATATTATAATTAAGTCAATGATAGAGCAGTCTGACTGAGCGGTGGTAGGCAGCATTAGGCTCATAAGCATTCATTCAAACAGCACTTTACTGCGTTTGCAGGCAGCTCTTCAAGCATTGTGTTGTTTATGACTTCAAGCCTATCAACTCCCAAGATTAGGCTGGCAATACCAAAGTACCTATTAGAACATCCAATAGTCAAAGCTATATGAAATCCAAATGGTATAGAGAGAAATAGTACTATAATAACTACAACCTAAAACTTCTTACCTGGGAATATTGAAGACTCATGTTAAAAGGAACCACTCAGCTTTCATATGTTCTCATGTTCTGAGCAAGGAACTGAAACGTTAGCCTTTTTTACATGGCACATATATTGCACTATTACTTTCTTCTCCAACACTGTTTTTGCATTATTTAAACCACATTGAAC
>NW_026290146.1:0-758 GCF_023373465.1 Oncorhynchus keta | reverse complement strand
TGTAGTGAGGTCTGGACATTGTATTTCCTCCAGTCTGTCAGGTGTAGTGAGGTCTGGAAATTGTATTTCCTCCCAGTCTGTCAGGTGTAGTGAGGTCTGGACATTTTATTTCCTCCCAGTTTGTCAGGTGTAGTGAGGTCTGGACATTGTATTTCCTCCCAGTCTGTCAGGTGTAGTGAGGTCTGGACATTGTATTTCCTCCCCAGTCTGTCAGGTCTAGTGAGGTCTGGACATTGTATTTCCTCCCAGTCTGTCAGGTGTAGTGAGGTCTGGACATTGTATTTCCTCCTAGTCTGTCAGGTGTAGTGAGGTCTGATTGTATTTCCTCCCAGTCTGTCAGGTGTAGTGAGGTCTGGACATTGTATTTCCTCCCCAGTCTGTCAGGTGTAGTGGGAGGTCTGGACATTATATTTCCTCCAGTCTGTCAGGTGTAGTGAGGTCTGGACATTGTATTTCCTCCCAGTCTGTCAGGTGCAGTGAGGTCTGGACATTTTATTTTCTCCCAGTCTGTCAGGTGTAGTGAGGTCTGGACATTTTATTTCCTCCCAGTCTGTCAGGTGTAGGAGGTCTGACATTGTATTTCCTCCCAGTCTGTCAGTGCAATGCGAGGCTCCGGACATTGTATTTCCTCCCAGTCTGTCAGGTGTAGTGAGGTCTGACATTGTATTTCCTCCTAGCTCCGTCAGGTGTAGAGGTTTGGACATTGTATTTCCTCCCAGTCTGTCAGGTGTAGTCGAGGTCTGGACATTGTATTTCCT
>NW_026290145.1:0-5088 GCF_023373465.1 Oncorhynchus keta | reverse complement strand
TACATTTCGGTGTTCCTCAAGGTTCCGTTTAGGACCATTATTGTCTTGCCTGGTTCACCAATTACTTTGCAGACAGAGTTCAGTGTGTCAAATCAGAGGCATGCTGTCCGGTCCTCTGGCAGTCTCTATGGGGGTGCCACAGGGTTCAATTCTCGGGCCGACTCTTTTCTCTGTATATATCAATGATGTTGCTCTTGCTGCGGGCGATTCCCTGATCCACCTCTACGCAGACGACACCATTCTATATACTTTCGGCCCGTCATTGGACACTGTGCTATCAAACCTCCAAACGAGCTTCAATGCCATACAGCACTCCTTCCGTGGCCTCCAACTGCTCTTAAACGCGAGTAAAACCAAATGCATGCTTTTCAACCGATCGCTGCCTGCACCCGCATGCCCGACTAGCATCACCACCTCTGGATGGTTCCAACCTTGAATATGTGGACATCTATAAGTACCTAGGTGTCTGGCTAGACTGCAAACTCTCCTTCCAGACTCACATCAAACATCTCCAATCAAAAATCAAATCCAGAGTCGGCTTTCTATTCCGCAACAAAGCCTCCTTCACTCACGCTGCCAAGCTTACCCTAGTAAAACTGACTATCCTACCGATCCTCGACTTCGGCGATGTCATCTACAAAATGGCTTCCAACACTCTACTCAGCAAACTGGATGCAGTCTATCACAGTGCCATCCGTTTTGTCACTAAAGCACCTTATACCACCCACCACTGCGACTTGTATGCTCTAGTCGGCTGGCCCTCACTACATATTCGTCGCCAGACCCACTGGCTCCAGGTCATTTACAAGTCCATGCTAGGTAAAGCTCCGCCTTATCTCAGTTCACTGGTCACGATGGCAACACCCATCCGTAGCACGCGCTCCAGCAGGTGTATCTCACTGATCATCCCTAAAGCCAACACCTCATTTGGCCGCCTTCGTTCAGTACTCTGCTGCCTGTGACTGGGCAATTGCAAAATCGCTGAAGTTGGAGACTTTATCTCCCTCACCAACTTCAAACATCAGCTATCGAGCAGCTAACCGATCGCTGCAGCTGTACATAGTCTATAGGTAAATAGCTCACCCTTTTTCACCTACCTCATTTCCCATACTGTTTTTATACTGTTTTTATTTATTTACTTTTCTGCTCTTTTGCACACCAATATCTCTACCTGTACATGCCCATCTGATCATTTATCACTCAGTGTTAATCTGCAAAATTGTATTATTCTCCTACCTCCTCATGCCTTTGCACACATTGTATATAGACTGCCAATTTTTTCTACTGTGTTATTGACTTGCTAATTGTTTACTCCATGTGTAACTCTGTGTTGTCTGTTCACACTGCTATGCTTTATCTTGGCCAGGTCGCAGTTGCAAATGAGAACTTGTTCTCAACTAGCCTACCTGGTTAAATAAAGGTGAAATAAAAATAAAATAAAAATATTTTACCTCTTGAGGATGTCAATTGAAAACATAATGTTAACTTTCACTGCTATGCGGATGACCCACCGCTGTACATTTCAATGAAACATGGTGAAGCCCCAAAATTGCCCTCGCTAGAAGCCTGTGTTTCAGACATAAGGAAGTGGATGGCTGCAAACGTTCTACTTTAAACTCGGACAAAACAGAGATGCTTGTTCTAGGTCCCAAGAAACAAAGAGATCTTCTGTTGAATCTGACAATAAATCTTAATGGTTGTACAGTCGTCTCAAATAAAACTGTCAAGGACCTCTGCGTTACTCTGGACCCTGATTTCTTTTTTGACAAACATATCAAGACTGTTTCAAGGACAGCTTTTTTTTCCATCTACGTAACATTGCAAAAATCAGAAACTTTCTATCCAAAAATGATGCAGAAAAATATATTCATGCTTTTTGTTACTTCTAGGTTTGTCACGTTCTGACCTTTATTTTTCTGTGTTTTGTGTTTAGTTAGTATGGTCAGGGCGTGAGTTGGGTGGGTAGTCTATGTTTGTTTTTCTATGTTTTGGTTATTTCGATGTTTTCTGCCTAGTGTGGTTCTCAATCAGAGGCAGGTGTCATTAGTTGTCTCTGATTGAGAATCATACTTAGGTGGCCTGGGTTTCACTGTGTGTTTGTGGGTGATTGTTTCCTGTCTCTGTGTGTGCACCAGATAGGACTGTAATTTGAGTTTTCACATTTCTTGTTTTGTTAGTTTGTTCATGTGTACCTTAAAGCATTAAAAAGTACCATGGAAAATTACCACGCCGCGTATTGGTCCTCTGATCCGTTTTTAACCTCTCCTCTTCGGAAGAAGAGGAGGAAACTCGTTACAGAATCACCCACCACAATCGGACCAAGCGGCGTGGTAAAGGACAGCGACGACAGCAGCAGCAGCATCAACAACAGAGGCCACCATCACAGGACTCCTGGACATGGGAGCAGATACTGAACGGAGAGGGACCCTGGGCACGGGCTGGGGAAAATCGCAGCCCCAAAGCAGAGCTGGAGGCAGCGAAAGCTGATCGGCGGCAATATGAGGAGCCAGCACGGCAGTGCTACAGGTCTGAGGCAGCCCTAAATTTTTTTTTTGGGGGCACACGAGGTGTGGTACTAAGCCAGGTAGCAGACCTGAGCTCACTCCCTGCGTGCTTATTATGAGCAGCGCATTACTGGTCAGGCACCGTGTTATGCGGTTGAGCGCAGGTGTCGCCAGTGCGTGTCCATAGCCCGGTGCGCTATAGGGCAGCCCCCCGAGAGTGCCATGCGAGTGTGGGCATGAGCCAGGGCGTATGGTGCCTGCTCAGCGGGTCTGGTCGCCGGTACGCAGTCTTGGTCCAGGTTATCCTGCGCCGGCTCTGCGTGCTGTGTCTCCGGGCGCTGGGAGGGTGCAGTGCGTCCTCTGCCTGCGCTCCGCTCGTACCGGGCAACTGTGGGAGTGGAGCCTAGGGGAGAGGTGCGTGTAGTAAGCACTAGATCTCCCGTGCTTACCCACAGCCCGGTTCAACCTGTGCCTGCACTCTTGAGGGTCCGGGCTCGAGTAGTTGTCCAGCCTGGGGAAGTGGTGCCAAGGTTGCGCACCAGAGCTCCAGTGCTCCCCCACAGCCCGGTCTTTCAGGCTCCTCCTAACACCAAGCCTCCTGAAAGTCTCCCCAGCCTGGTAGTTCCTGTGGCAGCCCCACGCACCAGGCTGTCTCTCAATCTCCTCCCTGCAGGTGCTCCCGCCTGTCCGGCGCTCGCTGCCGGAGCGTTCCGCCTGTCCGGCGCCGCTGCCGGAGCCTCCCGCCTGTCCGGCGCCGCTGCCGGAGCCTCCCGCCTGTCCGGGCGCCGCTGCCGGAGCCTCCCGCCTGTCCGGAGCCTCCCGCCTGTCCGGCGCCGCTGCCGGAGCCTCCGCCTGTCCGGCGCCACTGCCGGAGCCTCCCGCCTGTCTGGCGCCGCTGCCGGAGCGTCCCTCCTGTCCGGCGCCGCTGCTGGAGCATCCCGCCTGTCCGGCGCCGCTGCCTCCTGTAGCAGCTCCACGCACCAGGCTGTCTCTCTGTCTCCTCTCTGCAGGTGCTCCCGCCTGTCTGGCGCCGCTGCCGGAGCGTCCCGCCTGTCTGGCGCCGCTGCCGGAGCGTCCCTCCTGTCCGGCGCCGCTGCTGGAGCATCCCGCCTGTCCGGCGCCGCTGCCTCCTGTAGCAGCTCCACGCACCAGGCTGTCTCTCTGTCTCCTCTCTGCAGGTGCTCCCGCCTGTCCGCGCCGCTGCCGGAGCGTCCCGCCTGTCCGGCGCCGCTGCGGAGCGTCCCGCCTGTCCGGCGCCGCTGCCGGGCGTCCCGCCTGTCCTGCGCCGTTGCCGGGAGCGTCCCGCCTGTCCGGCGCCGCTGCCGGAGCCTCCCGCCTGTCCGCGCCGCTGCCGGAGCATCCCGCCTGTCCCTGCGCCGCTGCCGGAGCGTCCCGCCTGTCTGGCGCCAGTTGCCGGAGCGTCCCGCCTGTCCGGCGCCGCTGCCGGAGCCTCCCGCTGTCCGGCGCCGCTGCCGGAGCCTCCCGCCTGTCCGGCGCCGCTGCCGGAGCGTCCCGCCTGTCCGGCGCCGCTGCCGGAGCTCCCGCCTGTCCGGCGCCGCTGCCGGAGCGTCCGCCTGTCCGGCGCCACTGCCGGAGCCTCCAGCCTGTCCGGCGCCGCTGCCGGAGCGTCCCGCCTGTCCCAGCGCCGCTGCCGGAGCCCCTCAGCCCAGAGGCGCCAGAGCCCTCAGCCCAGAGGCGCCAGAGTCCCTCAGCCCAGAGGCGCCAGAGCCCCTGCCCTCTGTCCAGAGCTTCTGCCCCCTCTGTCCCGAGCTACCCTCTGTCCAGTGGGGTCATTGAGAGGGGTTGCCATGGTTCCTGTGGGCACAGAACCAGATGGTATGAACATCTTGGGCCTGGTTCTCTTTGCCATGGTGTTCGGTGTGGCACTGAGGAAGCTGGGAGAAGAGGGGGGAGGAGCTCATACGCTTCTTCAACGCTTTCAATGAAGCCACCATGGTGCTGGTGTCCTGGATCATGTGGTACGTCCTGTTCGGCATCATGTTCCTGGTGGGAAGTAAGATAGTGGAGATGGAGGATGTGGTTCTGTTAATAAGGCGGACAAAGACAATCGTGAAGTGGGGTCCCGCGTCCCGCGCCAGAACCGCCACCACGGACAGACGCCCACCCAGACCCTCCCCTATAGGTCAAGGCTTTGCGGCCGGAGTCCGCACCTTGGGGTACTGTCACGTTCTGAATCTTTATTTTCTGTGTTTCTGTGTTTAGTTAGTATGGTCAGGGCGTGAGTTGGGTGGGTAGTCTATGTTTGTTTTTCTATGTTTTGGTTATTTCGATGTTTCGGCCTAGTGTGGTTCTCAACAGAGGCAGGTGTCATTAGTTGTCTCTGATTGAGAATCATGCATAGGTGGCCTGGGTTTCACTGTGTGTTTGTGGGTGATTGTTTCCTGTCTCTGTGTGTGCACCAGATAGACTGTAATTTGAGTTTTCACATTTCTTGTTTTGTTAGTTTGTTCATGTGTACCTTAAAGCATTAAAGAAGTACCATGGAAAATTACCACGCCGCGTGATTGGTCCTCTGATCCGTTTCGCCTCTCCTCTTCGGAAGAAGAGGAGGAAACTCTACAAG
>NW_026290144.1:0-4292 GCF_023373465.1 Oncorhynchus keta | reverse complement strand
TAATAGAGACAGTAGATCTAGCTGGTCTGTCATAATATAATAGAGACAGTAGTAGATCTAGATGTTCTGTCATAATATAATGAGACAGTAGATCTAGATGTTCTGTAATAATATAATATAGACAGTAGATATAGCTGGTCTGTAATAATATAATAGAGACAGTAGATCTAGCTGGTCTGTCATAATATAATAGAGACAGTAGATCTAGCTGGTCTGTAATAATATAATGGAGACCGTAGATCTAGCTGGTCTGTCATATTATATTAGTGGCAGTAGATCTAGCTGGTCTGTCATAATACAATAGAGACAGTAGATCTAGCTGGTCTGTCATAATATAATAGAGACAGTAGATCTAGCTGGTCTGTCATAATATAATAGAGACAGTAGATCTAGCTGGTCTGTCATAATATAATAGAGACAGTAGATCTAGCTGGTCTGTCATAATATAATAGAGACAGTAGATCTAGCTGGTCTGTCATAATATAATAGAGACAGTAGATCTAGCTGGTCTGTCATAATATAATAGAGACAGTAGATCTAGCTGGTCTGTCATTAATATAATAGAGACAGTAGATCTAGCTGGTCTGTCATAATATAATGAGACAGTAGATCTAGCTGGTCTGTCATAATATAATAGAGACAGTAGATCTAGATGTTCTGTCATAATATAATATTAGAGAGATCTAGCTGGTCTGTCATAATATAATAGAGACAGTAGATCTAGCTGGTCTGTCATAATATAATAGAGACAGTAGATCTAGTTCTGTCATGGTCTGTAATATAATAGAGACAGTAGATCTAGCTGGTCTGTCATAATATAATAGAGACAGTAGATCTAGCTGGTCTGTCATAATATAATAGAGACAGTAGATCTAGCTGGTCTGTCATAATATAATAGAGACAGTAGATCTAGCTGGTCTGTCATAATATATTAGAGACAGTAGATCTAGCTGGTCTGTCATAATATAATAGAGACAGTAGATCTAGCTGTCTGTCATAATATAATATAGACAGTAGTCTAGCTGGTCTGTCATAATATAATAGAGACAGTAGATCTAGCTGGTCTGTCATAATATAATAGAGACAGTAGATCTAGCTGGTCTGTCATAATATAATAGAGACAGAGATCTAGCTGGTCTGTCATAATATAATAGAGACAGTAGATCTAGCTGGTCTGTCATAATATAATAGAGACAGTAGATCTAGCTGGTCTGTCATAATATAATGAGACAGTAGATCTAGATGTTCTGTCATAATATAATGAGACAGTAGATCTAGATGGTCTGTCATAATATAATATAGACAGTAGATATAGCTGGTCTGTAATAATATAATAGAGACAGTAGATCTAGCTGGTCTGTCATAATATAATAGAGACAGTAGATCTAGCTGGTCTGTAATAATATAATGGAGACCGTAGATCTAGCTGGTCTGTCATATATATTAGTGGCAGTAGATCTAGCTGGTCTGTCATAATATAATAGAGACAGTAGATCTAGCTGGTCTGTCATAATATAATAGAGACAGTAGATCTAGCTGGTCTGTCATAATATAATAGATCTAGACTGTAATAATATAATAGAGACAGTAGATCTAGCTGGTCTGTCATAATATAATAGAGACAGTAGATCTAGCTGGTCTGTCATAATATAATAGAGACAGTAGATCTAGCTGGTCTGTCATAATATAATAGAGACAGTAGATCTAGCTGGTCTGTCATAATATAATAGAGACAGTAGATCTAGCTGGTCTGTCATAATATAATAGAGACAGTAGATCTAGCTGGTCTGTCATAATATAATAGAGACAGTAGATCTAGCTGGTCTGTCATAATATAATAGAGACAGTAGATCTAGCTGGTCTGTCATAATATAATAGAGACAGTAGATCTAGCTGGTCTGTCATAATATAATGAGACAGTAGATCTAGATGTTCTGTCATAATATAATAGAGACAGTAGATCTAGCTGGTCTGTCATAATATAATAGAGACAGTAGATCTAGCTGGTCTGTCATAATATAATAGAGACAGTAGATCTAGCTGGTCTGTCATAATATAATAGAGACAGTAGATCTAGCTGGTCTGTCATAATATAATAGAGACAGTAGATCTAGCTGGTCTGTCATAATATAATAGAGACAGTAGATCTAGCTGGTCTGTCATAATATAATAGAGACAGTAGATCTAGCTGGTCTGTCATAATATAATAGAGACAGTAGATCTAGCTGGTCTGTCATAATATAATAGAGACAGTAGATCTAGCTGGTCTGTCATAATATAATAGAGACAGTAGATCTAGCTGGTCTGTCATAATATAATAGAGACAGTAGATCTAGCTGGTCTGTCATAATATAATAGAGACAGTAGATCTAGCTGGTCTGTCATAATATAATAGAGACAGTAGATCTAGCTGGTCTGTCATAATATAATAGAGACAGTAGATCTAGCTGGTCTGTCATAATATAATAGAGACAGTAGATCTAGCTGGTCTGTCATAATATAATAGAGACAGTAGATCTAGCTGGTCTGTCATAATATAATGAGACAGTAGATCTAGATGTTCTGTCATAATATAATGAGACAGTAGATCTAGATGTTCTGTAATAATATAATATAGACAGTAGATATAGCTGGTCTGTAATAATATAATAGAGACAGTAGATCTAGCTGGTCTGTCATAATATAATAGAGACAGTAGATCTAGCTGGTCTGTAATAATATAATGGAGACCGTAGATCTAGCTGGTCTGTCATATTATATTAGTGGCAGTAGATCTAGCTGGTCTGTCATAATATAATAGAGACAGTAGATCTAGCTGGTCTGTCATAATATAATAGAGACAGTAGATCTAGCTGGTCTGTCATAATATAATAGAGACAGTAGATCTAGCTGGTCTGTCATAATATAATAGAGACAGTAGATCTAGCTGGTCTGTCATAATATAATAGAGACAGTAGATCTAGCTGGTCTGTCATAATATAATAGAGACAGTAGATCTAGCTGGTCTGTCATAATATAATAGAGACAGTAGATCTAGCTGGTCTGTCATAATATAATAGAGACAGTAGATCTAGCTGGTCTGTCATAATATAATAGAGACAGTAGATCTAGCTGGTCTGTCATAATATAATAGAGACAGTAGATCTAGCTGGTCTGTCATAATATAATAGAGACAGTAGATCTAGCTGGTCTGTCATAATATAATAGAGACAGTAGATCTAGCTGGTCTGTCATAATATAATAGAGACAGTAGATCTAGCTGGTCTGTCATAATATAATAGAGACAGTAGATCTAGCTGGTCTGTCATAATATAATAGAGACAGTAGATCTAGCTGGTCTGTCATAATATAATAGAGACAGTAGATCTAGCTGGTCTGTCATAATATAATGAGACAGTAGATCTAGTGGTCTGTCATAATATAATAGAGACAGTAGATCTAGATGGTCTGTCATAATATAATGAGACAGTAGATCTAGCTGGTCTGTCATAATATAATAGAGACAGTAGATCTAGCTGGTCTGTCATAATATAATAGAGACAGTAGATCTAGCTGGTCTGTCATAATATAATAGAGACCGTAGATCTAGCTGGTCTGTCATAATATATTATAGAGACAGTAGATCTAGCTGGTCTGTCATAATATAATAGAGACAGTAGATCTAGCTGGTCTGTCATAATATAATAGAGACAGTAGATCTAGCTGGTCTGTCATAATATAATAGAGACAGTAGATCTAGCTGGTCTGTAATAATATAATAGAGACAGTAGATCTAGCTGGTCTGTCATAATATAATAGAGACAGTCGATCTAGCTGGTCTGTCATAATATAATAGATACAGACAGTAGATCTAGCTGGTCTGTAATAATATAATAGAGACAGTAGATCTAGCTGGTCTGTCATAATATAATAGAGACAGTAGATCTAGCTGGTCTGTCATAATATAATAGAGACAGTAGATCTAGCTGGTCTGTCATAATATAATAGAGACAGTAGATCTAGCTGGTCTGTCATAATATAATAGAGACAGTAGATCTAGCTGGTCTGTCATAATATAATGAGACAGTAGATCTAGATGTTCTGTCATAATATAATGAGACAGTAGATCTAGATGTTCTGTAATAATATAATATAGACAGTAGATATAGCTGGTCTGTAATAATATAATAGAGACAGTAGATCTAGCTGGTCTGTCATAATATAATAGAGACAGTAGATCTAGCTGGTCTGTAATAATATAATGGAGACCGTAGATCTAGCTGGTCTGTCATATTATATTAGTGGCAGTAGAT
>NW_026290143.1:147500-182878 GCF_023373465.1 Oncorhynchus keta | reverse complement strand
AGCTGAACGTGACGGCTCCGCAGCTGAACGTGACGGCCCGCATCGCAGCTGAATATGGGTCGGAGAAGAGTCGACTTGAGTAACTGGGATATGTGTTTTGTTTTTCCATACTAAACAACATAGGCCTAGTTGAATGTACTGTCTGTAAGTCACTCTGGATAAGAGTGTCTGATTAACACTTTAGCCTACTCTGAATGAACATAAAGGCAAAGTTAGAGACCTATAGCCAAGCCTATAGGATTTATTTGAGGGACGGCGCGAATCATGGCAGTGAAGAAGTTTTCCTACTGGAGACTGGTGGTGCATCTGTCAGCCATTACCCCAGCACGGCTTTGACGTGTGTGTGTGTGTGTGTGTGTGTGTGTGTGTGTGTGTGTGTGTGTGAGACACTGTGTGTGTGTGTGAGAACACTGTGTGTGTGTTCGTGTGACTTGCCTAGTTAAATAAAGGTCAAATTAAAAAATAAATAATAATAATTGACCATTCTGCACACACAGGCCACAGACCTCAGATGGGAAGATGGGGCGAAGGTACTAGGGTGTGTTTGGTGCAGATAACACGTACACCGTGTATCTAGCTAGTGTTGTCCATGGACAACATTGGGCCCCTAGAATTACATAAAGAACATTTAATTGAATAAGATCTCTGTTGGACCCACCCAAAGTGAACGCTCCAGAAAAGCTGCAGAAGTGTTTTTATGAGGGGTCGAGGTCAGATCTAGTGTAAATCTGGGGCAACACCTCAGTGGGAGAGCTTTGAAGACATTCACGGGGTGCTTCTGCTTTATGAGAATAAGTCAGTGTGACCTCAGGCGGATACCAGGGTGTGTTTTGGTACACACACACACACAACACGTTGCTACTTGCTTTGCTCGTTAACTTGAACATGGAAAAGGCTTGACTATGTGATCTAAAGACCCTCAAACTGCACTTAGCGTATCTATTGATTTAGATATGCCAGCGAGGCGAACACCATACGCAGTGTCATTATATTGATACACTCTGAATCGGGTTGTTTAGGGCAGGGCTGGAACAAAAGCCTGCCCACACACTAGTGGCACTCCTGTAGTTTTGAAGAGCCCTTCCCCTAAAGGCTGTGGTTGCTTGTCTGTGTTCCAAAGGGCCTATAGGCTGAGCCCTATGGGCCCTGGTCAAAAGTAGTGCACAATATACTGAATAGAGTGCTATTTGGGATATAACCTTTGACCCTTGGGGCCACATGCTGCCAGTGTTTCTCTTCTTGGCCACGGGGGCAGCACTTTCCCATAGCCCAGACTAGGCAGAGGCAAGGCAGGCACTAGGTAGGCAGGCAGGCACAGCTGGTGAGTGGCAGACACTGGGTGGTTTTATGGGGCATCTCCCCACTCCCACATGGCATGGCAGTGGGGAGGCTGTTTGAAGTTGGGCCTGGTTCACCTCAGGGTGGGAGGGAGAGATGGAGGAAGGAGAGAGAGCGATGGAGCGAGGGAGGTTGTCCATTGTTTGGCAGCACTGCAGAGCCAAGCCAAGCGTCTGGAGCACAGCATGGGAAAGCACAGTGTGTGTGTGGAGTGTTGTCTGGTACTCTGGGCAATATGGTGGCTGCAGTAAGGACGAGGCTGTGTAGTTAAAGTAGAATCAGATCAGAAGACTTATGAGAAAGCACAGTGTGTGTGGAGTGTTGTCTGGTACTATGGGCAATATGGTGGCTGCAGTAAGGAAGAGTCTGCGTAGTTAAAGTAGAATCAGATCAGAAGACTTATGAGAAAGCCAGTGCCATGGAAGACTTCATTAAATACGTTGTATAGCCTAGATTAGACCAGCCTTCTTTGTTGTGAGTTTTTAATAAAAGCTCATTTATCTAGTTTGTTGATGAGATGTGACAGAGGGGTTTGGATACGAGGTGGTTTGTGGACGATCTCCAGCGGTGCTTAGCTTGGAGGACGATGACTAGTCTAGACAGTGCCCATGACATCATTTGTTAAACATCATCACACTAGCTAGCTACTGTTGTTTTGGGTGAGAGTGACACACAACCACTCCTGCCCCTCTTGACCACAGGCAATTGTTAGGAAGACTGTGCAGTGGCACCTTTGTGTGTGTCATATCTGCTGTTATATGATTAGGCTAACCTCTCTCCACCTCTCTCTCCCCCTTCTCTCTCTCCCCTTCTCTCTCTCTCCCCTTCTCTCTCTCTCCACTTCTCTCTCCCCCTCTCTCTCTCTCCTGTCCTTCTCTCTCCCCTTCTCTCTCTCTCACTTCTCTCTCTCCACCTCTCTCTCTCCACCTCTCTCTCCCTTCTCTCTCCCCTTCTCTCTCTCTCCCCTCTCTCTCCACCTCTCTCTCTCCACCTCTCTCTCGTCAGACACAGATCCTCGTCAGTTGGAGAAGCAGGAGCAGCAGCAGCCCACCTATGTTGCCCTCAGCTACATCAACAGGTGAGCAGGCTACTAGCCTAACCCTAACATATACTTAACCCTAACCTATACTTAACCCTAACCTATACTTAACCCTAACCTATACTTAACCCTAACCTATACTTAACCCTAACCTATACTTAACCCTAACCTATACTTAACCCTAACCTATACTTAATCCTAACCTATACTTAACCCTAACCTATACTTAACCCTAACCTATACTTAACCCTAACCTATACTTAACCCTAACCTATACTTAACCCTAACCTATACTTAACCCTAACCTATACTTAACCCTAACCTATACTTAACCCTAACCTATACTTAACAAAAATATGAATACAACAATTTCAAAGATTTTGCTGAGTTACAGTTCATTAAAGAAAATCAGTCCATTTAAATAAATAAATTAGGCCCTAATCTATGGATTTTACGTGACTGGGCAGGGGCGCAGCCATGGGTAGGCCCACCCACTTGGGAGCCAGACCCACCCAATGGGGACCCAGGCCCAGCCAATCAGAATGAGTTTTCCCCCACAAAAGGGCTTTATTACAGACAGAAATACTCCTGAAGACTATTTGTTCAGTGTATTTGTTACCAATCAGACCTTGAACCATGTCTCAAAGGATCATGGTTCTGAAATCCCTAATGAACGCTATTCTTATGGTTCAGTTTAAACTCTCCTAACTCTGGCCAGAAAAGGCATGAATGACCAAATGTCATTAGTAAATAGATGAAACAGTTACTTATGTCAGTATGACCGTGTGGAGGTTTGTGTTTGAGGTCTAAGTCCATGCAACAGTAGAGGTAAGAACATGCCTTCAGCTCACTCAACAGCTAGCCTGAAATGTCACCAATGGTGCTATCCAATAGGATCCTTTTCTATAGCACAACTGGTTGGTGCGTTGTCAAGAAGGGCAGCCACGTGTGTTTGTGATCAGAATACCTCTGGTTGGAGCCCAGTAAGGGGACCGGGACAGTGGAGGAAGAAAAGCTTTTAGCAGTGAACTGATGTCCTTTCATAGGGCCATGAACTTCAGCTTCCAAGGGAATCTGGTCCGTGTGTGTGTCTCTCTAGTTCCACTAGCAACTTCCATCTAGCAGCAGTCAGCCTCATCTGGTGGATAAGTCAGTTTAATTGTGTTAGCGTTGGGTAATAGGATGTTATATAGCCCTGGGTCCTACATTACTAGACCAAGATGACATTTCAATCTCATCCCAGTTCTCCATTCAATCACCATATCAAAGAGGTTTAAAGGGCTGAGGCACTCTGAGGCAGCAGTGTAACTGTGTAATAAAGGGCTGGCTACCGCTGTCTGTCTCCCTGTCTTTAGACACACATCTGATGTGGTTTCACATTTCATCTGTTCATTTCACTTCTGCTTTAACAGTGTCTGTGTGAACAGTTCCTTTTTATGACTTACGTTTACAGAATACTTTACAATGTAACAATGTTTGGTCAGAGATATAGGCCTTCTGTTAAACATGAAGTTTGGTCAGAGATATAGGCCTTCTGTTAAACATGAAGTTTGGTCAGAGATATAGGCCTTCTGTTAAACATGAAGTTTGGTCAGAGATATAGGCCTTCTGTTAAACATGAAGTTTGGTCAGAGATATAGGCCTTCTGTTAAACATGAAGTTTGGTCAGAGATATAGGCCTTCTGTTAAACATGAAGTTTGGTCAGAGATATAGGCCTTCTGTTAAACATGAAGTTTGGTCAGAGATATAGGCCTTCTGTTAAACATGAAGTTTGGTCAGAGATATAGGCCTACTGTTAAACATGAAGTTTGGTTAGATATATAGGCCTTCTGTTAAACATGAAGTTTGGTCAGAGATATAGGCCTACTGTTAAACATGAAGTTTGGTCAGAGATATAGGCCTACTGTTAAACATGAAGTTTGGTCAGAGATATAGGCCTACTGTTAAACATGAAGTTTGGTTAGATATATAGGCCTACTGTTAAACATGAAGTTTGGTCAGAGATCTAGGCCTTCTGTTAAACATGAAGTTTGGTTAGATATATAGGCCTACTGTTAAACATGAAGTTTGGTCAGAGATATAGGCCTACTGTTAAACATGAAGTTTGGTTAGATATATAGGCCTACTGTTAAACATGAAGTTTGGTCAGAGATCTAGGCCTTCTGTTAAACGTGGGAGTGGTTTCAATGAATGATAGACTCAGCATATGTTGTTGTACAGTTACTTCAGCGATATGAGTTTGTAACCGAGGAGGTTCTGTGAACAACCACGCTGGCATGATGAGACTAACCTAAGATCCGACTTATGTTAACTCCCTGAGCTAATAGCTAGGCTTTAGCTCAGCAGGCTAGCACAGCCTTGTGGCGCGCAAACCGAGTCGGTCATATATGATGTTTGGTTGTGTGTCCTCATCCCTCTCTCTCTGGCCCCTCCCTTGCCCAGGTTTATGACAGAGGCAGCGCGTCGGGAGCAGCCTGAGAGGCTGACGAGGAAGGTGCACCCCAAGCTGTCTCAGTCTCTGACAGGCAGTCTGCCTCGTAGCAGTTACGTCTCCACTCCTCCCAGACGCAGCAGTGGGAACCTCACCCCTCCCGTCACACCCTCCTCCTCCTTCCGTAGCAGCACTCCTACAGGTAGGTTACCGGGACAACAGAGGACAGCACCGTCATCTAGGAGGCAGGCGTCAGTACTTTATGTAATATGGATGATGTCACTTCCTTGTCCCATATTTTAGTTTGGATCAGGAAATGCCTCTTAAGTTTGAGGAGAAGACATGGAGGTAATTCAGGGAAGATGGGTGCTGTAATGTCTCACAGCAGGGTCCTTAGAGAAGCATAGAGGGTTGACTCTCACAGTCAGTTGGTATAGTCATACACAGGGAAGGTACAGGGCTTATTTCATCAGAATCTCATCATTTTAAGTTGCCATGGTATTTGCTTACTTGTGTTCTTTGTTTGTGTCTTTCCCATGTTGCCACTTAGTAAGATATGCTGGGTTGTTCTCTCCTAGTTGCTGCTCCTTGTCTCTTTGGTTCTTGTGGTTGTGGAGCCAAATCTTATTTTGCATTGCCTTAACCCTGGGACCTTGTGAAACGGGCTAAATTCTTTCCCACAAAACAGCATTTTTTTTCAGTCTCTCCACAAACTTGGGCTCAGTAATAAGGCAACAGTAGAACCCTGTGGGAACCCTACAGCCAGAACACATGTGGAAGGCTTGAGTCTGAATCTGTCTCGGCACATCAGCCGGTCCAAAACCCTTGAGGCTAGGATGCCCATGCCAGTCATAGGATGTGTCCCGAATGGCAGTCTATTATAGTGCACTATGGGCCTTATGGGCCCTGGTCAAAACTAATGCACTATATAGGGAATAAGGTGCCATTTGGGACTCAGCCTTAGACATTAACTGTGCTTGAATCAGAGCAGAGTACTGGAGTTGCTGAAATAGGAGTATTACTCTAATTGTTTATGGACGGCAGTAGGCACGTTTTATGACAAATCGTATTGTGATGTGTGTGTGTGTGTGTGTGTGTGTGTGTGTGTGTGTGTGTGTGTGTGTGTGTGTGTGTGTGTGTGTGTGTGTTTCTCCCCTCCAGGCAGTGAGTATGATGAAGAGGAGGTGGACTATGAGGAGTCAGACAGTGGTGAGTCCTGGACCACAGAGAGTGCCATTAGCTCCGAGTCTATCCTCAGCTCCATGTGTATGAACGGAGGAGAGGAGAAACCCTTCGCCTGCCCTGTGCCTGGCTGCAAGAAGAGATACAAGGTGGGCCAACCGCACTCAGTCCATTAATCAATACCATGTGTAAATGCTCTGACATGTGATCAGATGATTGCAACCAGATAATACAAGACGCATGTTATTACCGAGTGTAAATGGGGTCTCATCCTCTCCCTTGCACTGCCCCATGAATAGAGCCAGGGGTATTCCATGTCCAGGAAAAACCTCAAACAGCTTTTAACTGGAGCCCTGAGTTAAACTAAGAGCCAGAGTGTTTATTCATCGGGTCATGTGGTCAGGAACGTATCCTGTCTCTACCTACCTGTCTGTGTATATTGGCCAGATACATAGTCTATGCTTTCTGTTCGAGTGTCTCCTTCTCATAAGACTCCAGATGAAAACCATCCATTAACCAAGATGTTGGTTTGGTCTGAAACAGACCAGGGCTCTGCATGCAGATAAAGCAACACCTCACGGCACAACACCTCTCCCATATTTGACCTAGATAGTCTGTGTGTATCTACTGATATGTAGGCTACATGTGCCTTTGTAAATTGATGTGTCTGCGGGTGTTCCCTCCACCCCTGTCCTCCCCTCACCTGATTGTCTAGGTCTTATTTGAAAGGAAAAACATTAAACCTGCAGACATCCTGCTGTACAAGAAACATGATATATAGTTAGTAGTAGACTAGGCTGTACAAGAGACATGATATATAGTTAGTAGTAGACTAGGCTGTACAAGAGACATGATATATAGTTAGTAGTAGACTAGGCTGTACAAGAAACATGATATATAGTTAGTAGTAGACTAGGCTGTACAAGAAACATGATATATAGTTAGTAGTAGACTAGGCTGTACAAGAAACATGATATATAGTTAGTAGTAGACTCTAGGCTGTACAAGAAACATGATATATAGTTAGTAGTAGACTAGGCTGTACAAGAGACATGATATATAGTTAGTAGTAGACTAGGCTGTACAAGAGACATGATATATAGTTAGTAGTAGACTCTAGGCTGTACAAGAAACATGATATATAGTTAGTAGTAGACTAGGCTGTACAAGAAACATGATATATAGTTAGTAGTAGACTCTAGGCTGTACAAGAAACATGATATATAGTTAGTAGTAGACTAGGCTGTACAAGAGACATGATATATAGTTAGTAGTAGACTAGGCTGTACAAGAGACATGATATATAGTTAGTAGTAGACTCTAGGCTGTACAAGAAACATGATATATAGTTAGTAGTAGACTCTAGGCTGTACAAGAAACATGATATATAGTTAGTAGTAGACTCTAGGCTGTACAAGAAACATGATATATAGTTAGTAGTAGACTAGGCTGTACAAGAAACATGATATATAGTTAGTAGTAGACTAGGCTGTACAAGAAACATGATATATAGTTAGTAGTAGACTCTAGGCTGTACAAGAAACATGATATATAGTTAGTAGTAGACTCTAGGCTGTACAAGAAACATGATATATAGTTAGTAGTAGACTAGGCTGTACAAGAAACATGATATATAGTTAGTAGTAGACTCTAGGCTGTACAAGAAACATGATATATAGTTAGTAGTAGACTCTAGGCTGTACAAGAAACATGATATATTGTTAGTAGTAGACTCTAGGCTGTACAAGAAACATGATATATAGTTAGTAGTAGACTAGGCTGTACAAGAAACATGATATATACAGTACCAGTCCAAAGATTGGACACCTACTCATTCCAGGGTTTTTCTTTATTTTTACTATTTTCTACATTAAGGAATAATAGTGAAGAACTCAAAACTATGAAATAACACATATGGAATCATGTAGTAACCAAAAAACTGTTAAACAAATATATTTTGAGTTTCTTCAAAATAGCCACCCTTTGCCTTGATGACAACTTTGTACTCTTGGCGTTCTCTCAACCAGCTTAGTGGAACGGTATCAAATACATCAATCCCATGGTTTCCATGGTTTCCAGGTGTTTGTTGCCATTCCATTCCCTCTGTTACAGCCGTTATTATGAGCCGTCCTTTCCTCAGCAGCCTCCTGAGAACTCAATATACTTTAAAATGAGTAAAAACCATTTTGAAACTGCGTCGAAATGATATTGTACCTACATTCATACAGTGTCTTGACTGTGTCCAGCTCACTGATAATCACTACATTCATACAGCCTCTTGACTGTGTCCAGCTCACTGATAATCACTACATTCATACAGTGTCTTGACTGTGTCCAGCTCACTGATAATCACTACATTCATACAGTGTCTTGACTGTGTCCAGCTGATAATCACTACATTCATACAGCCTCATGACTGTGTCCAGCTCACTGATAATCACCCAAGTGAAGGCTAGAGTATAAACAAATATTGGACAATTGTTTTGCACATTTTTACAATGAGGAAGTATATTGTCATTGCAGCCCCCGGAGAGCGTTGAAGACCGAATGCGGCCCCCGGGGCTAAATGAAATTGACAGGCCTGCTCTGGGCTGTACAGGAAGCACGCAGAGATGAAGGACGTTGAGTTAGATCAGCTGACAGAAGACATCTGGACAATTATTCTTGAATCCTTTGCGAGATGTAGAAATGATGAAGTATATTTTTATTCTATCCTGTCACTAGGCTGTACAGTGCAAAGAGCTGTGTGGAGCACTGAGTCAGGTTTAGTTGACTGAAGACATCTCTAGGTGAATCTAGGGTACTGTAGTGTGGTGAGAGACTCATGACTGTTATAGGAGACTGATCCAGTGTTCTCCAAATCCAGTCAAAGACCCTGATTGGTTGAATATTTGAATCAGATGTGTGTGAATCAGGGCTAAATCAGAGGGCCCTGTACACACCCAGTAGCACCCCAGGACTGGAGTTGGTGACCACTGGACTAATTCAAACGTAGCTTACCCTCTTCCACTCTGTACTGTCCCCTCCCCCTCATTCAGAATGTGAACGGGATCAAGTACCACGCCAAGAACGGCCACCGGACACAGATCCACATCCGCAAGCCCTTCAAGTGCCGCTGTGGGAAGAGCTACAAGACGTCCCAGGGCCTGAGGCACCACACCATCAACTTCCACCCGCCAGTCTCCACTCACATCCACCCGCCAGTCTCTACCCACATCCACAAGATGCAGCAGTAGCACCGTCCCCACAGATAGAATCCCTTGAACATCATTCTGTTCTAGTGATTCTGTTTCTATGGACCCAGTACACTACTCTTTTATTGCATGCTTTAAAATGACCTTATTTGTGTATATATATATATATATATATTTTAAACATTTTTTTTGAATGTATTTTCTTCACAGCTGTATACTTTTTCACATTTCAGCGATCATGTGTCTTTTTGATAACGTTTTTGGCACATAGGGCTTGCTGTTAAGATGATGCGTTTGAAAGAGAGCGTATTGCCACGTTCAAAACACCTCGGAACTCTCCCACTTCAGTGCAGGGATCTTTTCTTTTTGTGGGAATTCCGGACGGTCAACCAACTCGGAAACTCTGGCATCTTTCCAGAGCTCTGACTTTCCGACCTGAAAATCACTGACGTCATGATTTGACCTGTTTTTTCCCAATTGTCTTGACAGCACCATGAGTCAAGGTTCACAGCCAGGCTTCTGGGCTGTTTGCCAGAGCAAAACATGGTGGAACATTTACATACAGATATGTTGTGTAGATTGAAACTCAATGAATTTGACTTGAGTGTTCAGGTAATGCTGTGTTTGAAAAGAGGCATGAGAATGATGAGGCCCGGGGAGAAAGCAAGCATCACCACCACACCATCACAAAACCTCAATGTTTGTCAAAGATGAAGATATATTCCTGAAGGATGTATAAACTTTAATAATCAGGTGTAAAATAGTAAGCTCTTATATTTTTCTTGCCGTGTTTTGTTCTGAAAGTGTATTTTTATGATTCACTTTGCCAGGATTTTCACTTGTTTTGTGTTTTTAGAACTAAAAGACTCAGGTGACAATTCACCACAATCCTGCCCGTGTGTTCTGATAGGATGCGTCCCAAACGGCACCCTATTCCTATAACTCACTACTTTTGACTAGAGCCATGAAGGTCCTGGTCAAACAAAAGTAGTGCACTATATAGGGAGCCATTTGGGAAACACAAAGTATTTTAGAGTCAGCTGTTATGCTGTTCACTGGAATCTTGGGATTGGGTGTCACAGCCGTCCCAGTTATCCAGAACCCTTCCATTCTAGGGTGCTGAGCAGTTATCCTCTTCGCCAAAGCCGTGTGAAGCATTTAAGCACTTTGTAGTAACCAGTTGCCAACAACTCTGCTGCTACACACACCAACCTGACATGTAGCAGTCACAGGAACTAGAGAGCCAGACTGGAAGAACTCAACCTTTCCAAGGAGTTTTGTTCAGATCTCCAGTGTTTTCCAGGGTGAGATTATGTATCTGGTTGCCTTGAATTGTAGACAACAAGAGTTCCAATCCAGTAAGTATCTGTGTATAGCTTCATAGTGACTCTTCAGGAATGGCTAACTTGAGTTACAGTAGACATTCTTGTCAAAATAAAACATGGCCAGATCTCAATTCTGGTCTATTGCTCCTCTTTTGTCCCTCTAGCCTCTATATGTAGTCTAATAAAAGGTACTGTGTCATACTGGTGATCAGAGAGAGCAAGGGGCTAATCAACAACCCAATCAAAACATCACAGAAATCAATGTCCTTATGGAACTACACGTTAAGGGTGCGTCCCAAATGGTAGCCTATTCCCTCTATAGTCCATATGGATCTGGTCAAAAGTAGTGCATTAAATAGGGAATAGGGTGCCATTTGGAATGCATTATGTAGATGGTCATTGACAGTATTATAATGCCAGTACATATGGAGGGAAGTATTTGATATATTGTGTATAGTAAATGTATTGTCTCAAGTGCATTAAATTATATTTTCATATGTTGCTGGAGAATGATGACCCTTACTGTGTGTGTATCCTATTTATTTAACTAGGCAAGTCCATTAAAGAACAAATTCTTATTTACAATGACGGCCTACCGGGGAACAGTGTGTTAATTGCCTTGTTCAGAGGCAGAAGGACAGATTTTTACCTTGTCAGCTGGAGGATTCCATCTTGCAACCTTTTGGTTACTGGCTCTAACCACTAGGCTACCTGCCACCCCTATAAACTAAGGCAACAGCAGAGGTTGTTTTGTAACTGACTGATGTATGAGTGTAGCTGTGATCACAATACAACTGTCTCTGTGCTCCTGGACATTTCTGCACCATTACAGATGTTTTACATTAAAACATGGAGACCCAGGTCTGTTTTACAAAGGAGCTCTGACTGACTATGTACGTGTACAAGGCATGGAAGTAAGTGGCTATATTATAGGCTGATACTCTATATTGTTCCAAACAGACTTTATTAGTTAAGATTTCATTACATGGGACTCAAAGAAATCAAAAGTTTTCTATAATCGTGAAATAACAGAATCCTGGCATGCATGTTAATCAGTAGCGAAAGGTGAAACATGACTTCTTTATTCAGACAACCAAACCAGTCTGACTAAATCATGAGAATCAACTGACACTAAAATATAACAGCTCTTTCTAACCAGGCATACACATACTGAAAAAGATTATGACGCCGTCGGCTCTTAAGCTTATTCTACAATAGATGATTTAAAGATAAGATAATAATCAGGTTTAGAAGCAAATGATTTGTCCCGTCTGTCTGCATATAGTGCACCGAGGTGGCTGCTTTCTAAACATCATGAATACCTGAATTTGACTACGAAGCTCAGGGGAAAGCATTTGGGTTGGAACAGTTGAAATGCATGTTTAATGTAGCTCACTTTCCCTGACTTCACATAGTCTAGTAGTGTCTGGGACTGGTCACGTGGTCAGTCCCTGACTTCACATAGTCTCCTGGTCACGTGGTCAGTCCCTGACTTCACATAGTCTAGTAGTGTCTGGGACTGGTCACGTGGTCAGTCCCTGACTTCACATAGTCTAGTAGTGTCTGGGACTGGTCACGTGGTCAGTCCCTGACTTCACGTAGTGTCTGGGACTGGTCACGTGGTCAGTCCCTGACTTCACATAGTCTAGTAGTGTCTGGGACTGGTCACGTGGTCAGTCCCTGACTTCACATAGTCTAGTAGTGTCTGGGACTGGTCACGTGGTCAGTCCCTGACTCCCTGACACATAGTCTAGTAGTGTCTGGGACTGGTCACGTGGTCAGTCCCTGACTTCACATAGTCTAGTAGTGTCTGGGACTGGACCCTGACTTCACATAGTCTAGTCTGGGACTGTGGGTCAGTCCCTGACTTCACATAGTCTAGTAGTGTCTGGGACTGGTCACGTGGTCAGTCCCTGACTTCACATAGTCTAGTAGTGTCTGGGACTGGTCACGTGGTCAGAGATGAGCACAGCCATAACATCTCACATCTCACTAATACAATCAGAGGAATAACAAATAAAATGGGACACTTCATGTTAAAGAAGCGATTATTAAAGACTGATTCACACAGATATATGCAGCCCTGGTCTGAATTATACATCAAATCAGAGCACCAATCACACTGCCGAATAAGAAGACCGTTTCCCTAGTTAATAAAAGACGCTCATCAAAACGTCACCGGTCCTAAAAGTGAATCAGAATGAGATCGTCACACCTGTTACATGTGGCAGGGGAAAGAGCAAGGCAGTTTCATTTCAGTGGCGACTGACAGAAAATGAAGGTTGTAGCGAGGATGAGGTTTTTAGTCAAAGTTGAGCACGTTGGCGGAGTCAAAGTGGGTGAGCACGTGGTTCTCAAAGACCTTCTGGTCACAGTCGAGGGGGAACTGCTCGCTGCACATGGGGCACACCTTCCAGTGGCTCTCTACATGCTCCACAAACTTACTCTGGTCGTAGTTGGGCGGGAAGATCAACTCACACAGTGGACAGCGCATGTGGACGTTCACACTGCACAGAGGAGAGACGGAGAGAGAGAATGGAGTGAGGAAGGAGAAGGAAGAGATGGGGAAAGAAACAAAATAAGGTTAGGGAGAGACGGAGAGGGCAACAGAGAGAGAAGGTATTGAGAGAGCGACGGTATTGAGAGAGGAACAGAGAGAGAAAATATTGAGAGAGAAACAGGGAGAGGGAAGGTATTGAGAGACCAACCAGGAGAGAAGATATTGAGAGAGCGACAGACAGAAGGTTTTGAGAGAGCAACAGGGAGAGAAGGTATTGAGAGAGCAACCAGGAGAAAGGGTATTGAGAGAGCAACCAAGAGAGAAGGTATTGAGAGCAACAGAGAGAGAAGGTATTGAGAGAGAAGGTATTGAGAGGGCAACAGGAGAAAGGTATTGAGAGGACAACCAGAGAGAGAAGGTATTGAGAGCAACCAGGAGAGAAGGTATTGAGAGAGCAACAGAGAGAGAAGGTATTGAGAGAAGGTAGAGAAAGAAGGTATTGAGAAAGGTATTGAGAGGGCAACAGAGAGAGAAGGTATTGAGAGGGCAACAGAGAGAGAGAAGGCATTGAGAGGGCAACAGAGAGAGAAGGTATTGAGAGGGCAACAGAGGAGAAGGTATTGAGAGGTATTGAGAGAGCAACCAGGAGAGGGCAGAGAAGATATTGAGAGAGCAACAGAGAGAGAAGGTATGAGGGCAACAGAGAGAAGGTATTGAGAGAGGGCACAAGAGTATTGAGAGGGCAACAGAGAGAGAAGGTATTGAGAGAGCAACAGAGAGAGAGAGAGAAGGTATTGAGAGGGCAACAGAGAGAGAAGGTATTGAGAGGGCAAGAGAGAGAGAGAAGGCATTGAGAGGGCAACAGAGAGAAGGAATTGAGAGGGCAACAGAGAGAGAAGGTATTGAGAGGGCAACAGAGGAAAGGTGAGAGGTATTGAGAGGGCAACAGAGAGAGAAGGTATTGAGAGCAACAGAGAGTTAAGGGCAACTAGATATTGAGAGAACAGAAGAGAAGGTATTGAGAGAGTATTGAGGGCAACAGGAGAGAAGGGTATTGAGAGGGCTCAGGAGAGAGGGCAACAGAGAGAAAAGGTATTGCAGAGCAACAGAGAGAGAAGGTATTGAGAGAGCATTATTGAGAGGGCAACAGAGAGAAAAGGTATTGCAGGAGAGAAAGGTATTGAGAGGGCAACAGAGAGAGAGAGGTATTGAGAGGGCAACAGGAGAAGGTATTGAGAGGGCAACAGAGAGAGAAGGTAACCAGAGGAGAAGGTATTGAGAGGACAACAGAGAGAGAAGGTATTGAGAGGGCAACAGAGAGAGAAGGTATTGAGAGAGCAACCAGGAGAGAGGAGGTATTGAGACAGCAACAGGGAGAGAGAAGGTATTGAGAGAGCAACCAGGGTATTGAGAGAGAAACCAGGAGAAAGGGTATTGAGAGAGCAACCAGGAGAGAAGGTATTGAGAGAGCGACAGAGACAGGTATTGAGAGAGAAACAGGGAGAGGGAAGGTATTGAGAGACCAACCAGGAGAGAAGATATTGAGAGAGCGACAGACAGAAGGTTTTGAGAGAGCAACAGGGAGAGAAGGTATTGAGAGAGCAACCAGGAGAAAGGGTATTGAGAGAGCAACCAAGAGAGAAGGTATTGAGAGCAACCAAGAGAGAAGGTATTGAGAGAGCAACCAGGAGAAAGGGTATTGAGAGAGCAACCAGGAGAAAGGGTATTGAGAGAGCAACCAGGAGAGAAGGTATTGAGAGCAACCAAGAGAGAAGGTATTGAGAGAGCGACAGAGAGAGATGGTATTGAGAGGGTGTTGGGTTAATGAGCGGTGATGATGTTGGCAGAGGGAGCAGAGCAGGACAGCTAACAGGCTAATAAAGACCATCTGTCAGGGGGTCTACTCTACGTGGGTGGGCCACTAGCTGGGCCACTCATGTTAACACCTACATTACAGAACAAAGACTTTACACAGGTTGGAGCTGGGAAGCTGCTGTGCTGGGGTGAGAGACCAACTTCAATGCATTTTGGGGAGCGCAGGCCTTCAGTGTGTGTGTGTGTGTGTTACCTGGACTCGAAGCCAAGGGGAGTCTGTCCATCATTTAAGAATGGGCTGTGGGGTTCAGTAGTTGCTGCAGGCTGTTCATTGGCATTGCCCTGTGGTGGAGGGTAGAAAACTACTTCAGAAATACTATCCATCACACACAACTGTTGAAGCAGAAATCCTCCTCCCACTGTGTATGATGCAGCATATCACTGAGAACCTCAGTGGAGGCTGATGTCACTTAAATCAGAGGACGGCTGTAAGGCTGGAATGAAGGTAACAGTATCAAACATGCTTTCATACCGTACACTTTATTCAACTCCAATTATTACTAGGAGCTGTCCTCCCCTCACCAGCCTCCTTTGGTCTATCTTTAAGGCAGACTAACTGACATTGTGGATTTTTTCAGACTAGCTAACTACCGTTGTTGTTCTCAGACTAGCTAACTACCGCTGTTGTTCTCAGACTAGCTAACTACCGCTGTTGTTCTCAGACTAGCTAACTACCGCTGTTGTTCTCAGACTAGCTAACATTTACCGTCGCCCTAACGTAGCCTTCACTGCTATTCGCCCAGGAGCTAGCAACGCTAGCTAACGCACACAGTTAGCATCACTGTAGTGCTACTCACTCAACTGTACGACTTGGATTAGTTCAGTGTTAGCTAGCTACATAGCTGTCTTTGTTTCCAAGATAATTGTGTAGTTTAGTGTGTGTAGCCTTGGAGTGATTATCTTAATTCACTGAGGTTCGCTAGCCAGCTATTGTCGTTCTTTTAACTCAACGTAACGTAAACAACACTGCTAGCCAGCCAGCTAGCCCCCCGAATAGCAGCACTGTAGAAATTATTACACTCAACGGAACGACTTGATTAGTGTAGTGTCAACAACGCAGCTACTGCCAGCTAGCCTACTTTAGCAGTACTGTATCATTTTAATCATTTTAGTCAATAAGATTCTTGCTACGTAAGCCTAACTTTCTGAACATTCGAGACGTGTAGTCCGCTTGTCATTCCAATTTCCTTGCATTAGCGTAGCCTTTTCTGTAGCCTGTCAACTATGTGTCTGTCTATCCCTGTTCTCTCCTCTCTGCACAGACCATACAAACGCTCCACACCAGCGTGGCAGACGACCCTAACCTGGTGGTCCCAGCGCGTACGACCCACGTGGAGTTCCAGGTCTCCGGTAGCCTCTGGAACTGCCAATCTGCGGCCAACAAGGCAGAGTTCATCTCAGCCTATGCCTCCCTCCAGTCCCTTGACTTCTTGGCACTGACGGAAACATGGATCACCACAGATAACACTGCTACTCTACTGCTCTCTCCTCGTCCGCCCACGTGTTCTCGCACACCCCGAGAGCTTCTGGTCAGCGGGGTGGTGGCACCGGGATCCTCATCTCTCCCAAGTGGTCTTTCTCTTTCTCCCTTACCCATCTGTCTATTGCCTCCTTTGAATTCCATGCTGTCACAGTTACCAGCCCTTTCAAGCTTAACATCCTTATCATTTATCGCCTCCAGGTTCCCTTGGAGAGTTCATCAATGAGCTTGATGCCTTGATAAGCTCCTCCTTCCTGAGGACGGCTCACCTCTCACAGTTCTGGGGCGACTTTAACTTCCCCACGTCTACCTTTTGACTCATTCCTCTCTGCCTCCTTCTTTCCACTCCTCTCCTCTTTTTGACCTCACCCTCTCACCTTCCCCCTACTCACAAGGCAGGCAATACGCTAACCTCATCTTTACTAGATGCTGTTCTTCCACTAACCTCATTGCAACTCCCTCCAAGTCTCCGACCACTACCTTGTATCCTTTTCCCTCTCGCTCTCATCCAACACTTCCCACACTGCCCCTACTGGATGGTATCGCGCCCCGTCCCAACCTTCGCTCTCTCTCCCCGCTACTCTCTCCTCTTCCATCCTATCTTCTCTTCCCTCTGCTCAAACTTTCTCCAACCTATCTCCTGATTCTGCCTCCTCAACCCTCCTCTCCTCCCCTTACTGCATCCTTTGACTCCCTATGTCCCCTATCCTCCAGGCCGGCTCGGTCCTCCCTCCCGCTCCGTGGCTCGACGACTCATTGCGAGCTCACAGAACAGGGCTCCGGGCAGCCGAGGCGAAATGGAGGAAAACTCGCCTCCCTGCGGACCTGGCATCCTTTCACTCCCTCCCTCTCTACATTTTCCTCCTCTGTCTCTGCTGCTAAAGCCACTTTCTACCATTCTAAGTTCCAAGCATCTGCCTCTAACCCTAGGAAGCTCTTTGCCACCTTCTCCTCCCTCCTGAATCCTTCCCCCCTCCTCCTCCCCTCTCTGCAGATGACTTACGTCACCATTTTGAAAAGAAGGTCGATGACATCCGATCCTCGTTTGCTAAGTCAAACGACACCGCTGGTTCTGCTCACACTGCCCTACCCTATGCTCTGACCTCTTTCTCCTCTCTCTCCAGATGAAATCTCGCGTCTTGTGACGGCCGGCCGCCCAACAACCTGCCCGCTTGACCCTATCCCCTCTCTCTTCTCCAGACCATTTCCGGAGACCTTCTCCCTTACCTCACCTCGCTCATCAACTCATCCCTGACCGCTGGCTACGTCCCTCCCGTCTTCAAGAGAGCGAGAGTTGCACCCCTTCTGAAAAAAACCTACACTCGTCCCTCCGATGTCAACAACTACAGACCAGTATCCCTTCTCTTTTCTCTCCAAAACTCTTGGCGTGCCGTCCTTGGCCAGCTCTACCGCTATCTCTCTCAGAATGACCTCTGATCCAAATCAGTCAGGTTTTGCAAGACTAGTCATTCAACTGAGACTGCTCTTCTCTGTATCACGGAGGCGCTCCCGCACTGCTAAAGCTAACTCTCTCTCCTCTGCTCTCATCCTTCTAGACCTATCGGCTGCCTTCGATACTGTGAACCATCAGATCCTCCTCTCCACCCTCTCCGAGTTGGGCATCTCCCGGCGCGGCCACGCTTGATTGCGTCCTACCTGACAGGTCGCTCCTACCAGGTGGCGTGGCGAGAATCTGTCTCCTCACCACGCGCTCTCACCACTGGTGTCCCCCAGGGCTCTGTTCTAGGCCCTCTCTTATTCTCGCTATACACCAAGTCACTTGGCTCTGTCATAACCTCACATGGTCTCTCCTATCATTGCTATGCAGATGACACACAATTAATCTTCTCCTTTCCCCCTTCTGATGACCAGGTGGCGATCGCATCTCTGCATGTCTGGCAGACATATCAGTGTGGATGACGGATCACCACCTCAAGCTGAACCTCAGCAAGATGGAGCTCCTCTTCCTCCCGAAGGACTGCCCGTTCCATGATCTCGCCATCACGGTTGACAACTCCATTGTGTCCTCCTCCCAGAGCGCTAAGAACCTTGGCGTGATCCTGGACAACACCCTGACGTTCTCAACTAACATCAAGGCGGTGTCCCGTTCCTGTAGGTTCATGCTCTACAACATCCGCAGAGTACGACCCTGCCTCACACAGGAAGCGGCGCAGGTCCTAATCCAGGCACTTGTCATCTCCCGTCTTGATTACTGCAACTCGCTGTTGGCTGGGCTCCCTGCCTGTGCCATTAAACCCCTACAACTCATCCAGAACGCCGCAGCCCGTCTGGTGTTCAACCTTCCCAAGTTCTCTCACGTCACCGCTCCTCCGCTCTCCACTGGCTTCCAGTTGAAGCTGCATCCGCTATGGGCAAGACCATGGTGCTCGCCTGCGGAGCTGTGAGGGGAACGCACCTCAGTACCTCCAGGCTCTGATCAGGCCCTACACCCAAACAAGGGCACTGCGTTCATCCACCTCTGGCCTGCTCGCCTCCCTACCACTGAGGAAGTACAGTTTCCCGCTCAGCCCAGTCAAAACTGTTCGCTGCTCTGGCCCCCAATGGTGGAACAAACTCCTCACGACGCCAGACAGCGGAGTCAATCACCACCTTCCGGAGACACCTGAAACCCCACTCTTCAAGGAATACCTAGGATAGGGTAAGTAAGGGTAGGTAATCCTTCTCCCCCCAACAAGATTTAGATGCAAGTGGCTGTTCCACTGGTGTCATAAGGTGTATGCACCATTTGTAAGTCGCTCTGGATAAGAGCGTCTGCTAAATGACTTAAATGTAATGTAAATGTACCGTTGTTGTTCTCAGACTAGCTAACTACCGTTGTTATTCTCAGACTAGCTAACTACGCTGTTATTCTCAGACTAGCTAACTACCGCTGTTATTCTCAGACTAGCTAACTACCGCTGTTGTTCTCAGACTAGCTAACTACCGCTGTTGTTCTCAGACTAGCTAACTACCGCTGTTGTTCTCAGACTGGCTAACTACCGCTGTTGTTCTCAGACTAGCTAACTACCGCTGTTGTTCTCAGACTAGCTAACTACCGCTGTTGTTCTCAGACTGGCTAACTACCGCTGTTGTTCTCAGACTAGCTGACTACGCTGTTGTTCTCAGACCTTTGACTACAGTTGTCGTCCTCAGACTAGCTAACTACCGCTGTTGTTCTCAGACCAGCTAACTACCGCTGTTGTTCTCAGACTAGCTAACTACCGCTGTTGTTCTCAGACTAGCTAACTACCGCTGTTGTTCTCAGACTAGCTAACTACCGCTGTTGTTCTCAGACCAGCTAACTACCGTTGTTGTTCTCAGACTAGCTAACTACCGTTGCTATTCTCAGACTAGCTAACTACCGCTGTTATTCTCAGACTAGCTAACTACCGCTGTTGTTCTCAGACTAGCTAACTACCGCTGTTGTTCTCAGACTAGCTAACTACCGCTGTTGTCCTCAGACTAGCTAACTACCGCTGTTGTCCTCAGACTAGCTAACTACCGCTGTTGTTCTCAGACTAGCTAACTACCGCTGTTGTTCTCAGACTAGCTAACTACCGCTGTTGTCCTCCAGACTAGCTAACTACCGTTGTTGTTCTCAGACTAGCTAACTACCGCTGTTGTTCTCCAGACTAGCTAACTACCGTTGTTGTCCTCAGACTAGCTAACTACCGCTGTTGTCCTCAGACTAGCTAACTACCGTTGTTGTTCTCAGACTAGCTAACTACCGTTGTTGTTCTCAGACTAGCTAACTACCGTTGTTGTTCTCAGACTAGCTAACTACCGTTGTTGTTCTCAGACTAGCTAACTACCGCTGTTATTCTCAGACTAGCTGACTACCGTTGTTATTCTCAGACTAGTTAACTACCGTTGTTTTTCTCAGACTAGCTAACTACCGTTATTCTCAGACTAGCTGACTACCGTTGTTCTCAGACTAGCTGACTACCGTTGTTCTCAGACTAGCTAACTACCGTTGTTCTCAGACTAGCTGACTACCCGTTGTTCTCAGACTGCTAACTACCGTTGTTCTCAGACTAGCTGACTACCGTTATTCTCAGACTAGCTAACTACCGTTGTTCTCAGACTAGCTGGACTACAGTTGTTTGTCCTCAGACTAGCTAACTACCGTTGTTGTTCTCAGACTAGCTAACTACCGTTGTTATTCTCCAGACGAGCTAACTACAGCTGTTGTCCTCAGACTAGCTGACTACAGTTGTCGTCCTCAGACTAGCTAACTACCGTTGTTGTTCTCAGACTAGCTGACTACAGTTGTTGTCCTCAGACTAGCTGACTACCGCTGTTGTTCTCAGACTAGCTGGCTACCGCTGTTGTTCTCAGACTAGCTAACTACCGTTATTCTCCAGACTAGCTGACTACCGTTGTTCTCAGACTAGCTGACTACCCGTTGTTCTCAGACTAGCTAACTACCGTTGTTCTTAGACTAGCTGACTACCGCTGTTGTTCTCAGACTAGCTAACTACCGTTATTATTCTCAGACGAGCTAACTACCATTGTTGTCCTCAGACTAGCTGACTCACGTTGTTTGTTGTTCTGCTGCTCCTCTGTCCTCCAGGCCGTCGGGCCGGCTGAGGTTGCGTGCTGGCTGGATGCAGACCACGTTACTATCCCAGAGGGCCCACAGGAGGAAGGCGGGGCAGCAGGTCATCAGAGAACTCCCCGTCCGCCTCCGTCTAGAGTGATGGGGAAGAGAGGTCAAAAAGAATAGAAGCATATTAAGGGATGAAAATTCAGCTTTCTCAAAATTCCCAGTTGGATAATTCTCAGAATCAGGAAATCCAGGAATCAGCGTTTCTATATCCTACGTTAGCATATTGAATCATTTTCCAGGTACTGAGGTGGGTAGCTGTTATTAAGACTAGGACCAACCTCTCATATAAACTGAAATGTGACTGAGGTGGAGTACCGTTAGTAAGACTAGCAACCCCTCATATTAAACTGAAATGTGACTGAGGTGGACTAGGGTTAGTAAGGGGGGGGACAGCAACTCTCATATTAAACTGAAATGTGGCTGAGGTGGAGTAGGGTTAGTAAGGGGGGACAGCAACTCTCATATTAAACTGAAATGTGACTGAGGTGGAGTAGGGTTAGTAAAGGGGGGGGACAACAACTCTCATTTAAACTGAAATGTGGCTGAGGTGGAGTAGGGTTAGTAAGCTGGGGACGGACAACAACTCTCATATTAAGCTGAAATGTGACTGAGGTGGAGTAGGGTTAGTAAGGGGGGGGGATCAACCTCTTGCGTCTGAGGTGGAGTAGGGTTAACTACCGGGGGACAACATCTCTCATATTAAACTGAAATGTGACTGAGGTGGGAGTAGGGTTAGTAAGGGGGGTGCCAACCTCTCATATTAAAATGAAATGACTGAGGTGGAGTAGAGTTAGTAAGGGGGACAACAACTCTCATATTAAACTGAAATGTGGCTGAGGTGGAGTAGGGTTAGTCCTCAGGGGACAACAACTCTCATATTAAAACTGAAATGTGGCTGAGGTGGAGTAGGGTTAGTAAGGGGGGCCAACCTCTCATATTAAACTGAAATGTGACTGAGGTGGACTAGGGTTAGTAAGGGGGAGGGGGGACAACAACTCTCATATTAAACTGAAATGTGACTGAGGTGGAGTAGGGTTAGTAAGGGGGGCCAACCTCTCATATTAAACTGAAATGTGACTGAGGTGGAGTAGGGGTTAGTAAGGCTGGGCAGGGCCAACCTCATATTAAACTGAAATGTGACTGAGGTGGAAGGGTTAGTAAGGGGGGACAGCAACTCTCATATTAAACTGAAATGTGGCTGAGGTGGAGTAGGGTTAGTAAGGGGGGACAGAACTCTCATATTAAACTGAAATGTGGCTGAGGTGGATTAGGGTTAGTAAGGGGGGCAGCCTCTCATATTAAACTGAAATGTGACTGAGGTGGAGTAGGGTTAGTAAGGGGAGGGGGACAGCAACTCTCATATTAAACTGAAATTTGACTGAGGTGGAGTAGGGTTAGTAAGGGGGACCAACCTCTCATATTAAACTGAAATGTGACTGAGGTGGAGTAGGGTTAGTAAGGGGGGCCAGCCTCTCATATTAAACTGAAATGTGACTGAGGTGGAGTAGGGTTAGTAAGGGGGGAGGGTTAGTAAGGGGGGGACAACAACTCTCATATTAAACTGAAATGTGGCTGAGGTGGAGTAGGGTTAGTGAGGGGGACAACAACTCTCATATTAAACTGAAATGTGGCTGAGGTGGAGTAGGGTTAGTGAGGGGGGACAACAACTCTCATATTAAACTGAAATGTGACTGAGGTGGAGTAGGGTTAGTAAGGGGGGATCAACCTCTTGCGTCTGAGGTGGAGTAGGGTTAGTAAGGGGGGACAACATCTCTCATATTAAACTGAAATGTGACTGAGGTGGAGTAGGGTTAGTAAGGGGGGATCAACCTCTTGCGTCTGAGGTGGATAGGGTTAGTAAGGGGGGGGATCAACCTCTGCGTCTGAGGTGGAGTAGGGTTAGTAAGGGGGGACCAACCTCTCATATTAAACTGAAATGTGACTGAGGTGGAGTAGGGTTAGTAAGGGGGGGGGCCAACCTCTCATATTAAACTGAAATGTGACTGAGGTGGAGTAGGGTTAGTAGGGGGGACCCACCTCTTTAAACTGAAATCTGAGGTGGAGTAGGGTTAGTAAGGGGGAACAACAACTCTCATATTAAACTGAAATGTGGCTGAGGTGGAGTAGGGTTAGTAAGGGGGGGCCAACCTCTCATATTAAACTGAAATGTGACTGAGGTGGAGTAGGGTTAGTAAGGGGGGTCAACCTCTTGCGTCTGAGGTGGAGTAGGGTTAGTAAGGGGGGACAAATAACTCTCATATTAAACTGAAACGTGGCTGAGGTGGAGTAGGGTTAGTGAGGGGGGACAACAACTCTCATATTAAACTGAAATGTGGCTGAGGTGGAGTAGGGTTAGTGAGGGGGGACAACAACTCTCATATTAAACTGAAATGTGGCTGAGGTGGAGTAGGGTTAGTGAGGGGGGACCAACCTCTTGCGTCTGAGGTGGAGTAGGGGTTCCCAAAGTGCAGCTGTGTGGGGCTCTGGGGACCAGCAGTGGAGTAGGGCATCCTGGGGTAGGGCAGGGGATACTGGGAACACAGACTGAATTCTCATCTCCTCTGACACTACAGCCTCCGTCTTCCTACCAGCACCAGCACTCGTCTGGAGATCCTGGTGGGGACAGACAAGACAACAGACACGATTACATTATTATATATTTAGGATTGGAAAGAGAATCTTTTAAAATAACTGATCTTTGTATTTTCTCTAACAGAACTGTGCTATCTTGTGGAGGAAATGTATTCATATATTGTAAATATGATCTTTTGATGCTAAGAAGTACCATGCCTGAAATGTCACTCAAAGTGTAGTTGGTCCTGAGAAGAAAACACAGACACCATGACCGGACACGCACTGAAATATCAAAACAAACTGAACCAATTATATTCATTTGGGGACAGGTCGAAAAGCATTAAACATTTATGCCAATTTAGCTAGTTAGCTTGCAGTTGCTAGCTAATTTGTCCCTTTAGCTAGTTTGCTTATGCTAGCTAATTTGTCCGTTAGCTAGCTCGCTGTTGCTAGCTAATTTGTCCTATTTAGCTAGCTTGCTTATGCTAGCTAATTTGTCCTGGGATATAAAATGTGAGTTGTTATTTTGCCTGAAATTCACAAGGCCCTATACTCTATACTCTCCCCTACTCTGACTTTTAATCCACACAAAAATAATCAACCGAGTTCAATAGTTTCTAGTCATCTCTCCTCCTCCTTTTTCTTCTTTGGACCTTATATGGCGTTGGCATCTTTATTTTTTATTTTTTTATTTCACCTTTATTTAACCAGGTAGGCTAGTTGAGAACAAGTTCTCATTTGCAACTGCAACCTGGCCAAGATAAAGCATAGCAATGTGAACAGACAAACACAGAGTTACACATGGAGTAAACAATTTAGCAAGTCAATAACACAGTAGAAAAAAATGGGCAGTCTATATACAATGTGTGCAAAGGCATGAGGAGGTAGGGAATAATACAATTTTGCAGATTAAACTGGTGATAAATGATCAGATGGGCATGTACAGGTAGAGATATTGGTGTGCAAAGAGCAGAAAAAGTAAATAAATAAAAACAGTATAAAAACAGTATGGGAATGAGGTAGGTGAAAAGGGTGAGCTAACAATAGACTATGTACAGCTGCAGCGATCGGTTAGCTGCTCGGATAGCTGATGTTTGAAGTTGGTGAGGGGGATAAAAGTCTCAAGCTTCAGCGATCTGAGGTGGTTCCAGTCACAGGGCAGTTCCTGGAACGAAAGGCAGCTGAGGTGTTGGCTTTAGGGATGATCAGTGAGATACACCTGCTGGAGCGCGTGCTACGGATGGGTGTTGCCATCGTGACCAGTGAACTGAGATAAGGCGGAGCTTTACCTAGCATGGACTTGTAGATGACCTGGAGCCAGTGGGTCTGGCGACGAATATGGGGTGAGGGCCAGCCGACTAGAGCATACAAGTCGCAGTGGTGGGTGGTATAGGTGCTTTAGTGACAAAACGGATGGCACTGTGATAGACTGCATCCAGTTTGCTGAGTAGAGTGTTGGAAGCCATTTTGTAGATGACATCGCCGAAGTCGAGGATCTTAGTCAGTTTTACTAGGGTAAGCTTGGCAGCGTGAGTGAAGGAGGCTTTGTTGCGGAATGAAAGCCGACTCTGGATTTGATTTTTTTTGATTGGAGATGTTTGATGTGAGTCTGGAAGGAGAGTTTGCAGTCTAGCCAGACACCTAGGTACTTATAGATGTCCACATATTCAAGGTTGGAACCATCCAGGGTGGTGATGCTGGTCCATGCGGTGCAGGCGAGGTTGAAAACATGCATTTGGTTTTACTCGCGTTTTTAGGAGCAGTTGGAGGCCACGGAAGGGAGTGCAGGCATTGAAGCTCGTTTGGAGGTTGGAAGCACAGTGTCAACTGACGGGCCGAATATATATGGTGTCATCTGCGTAGAGGTGGATCAGGGAATCGCCCGCAAAGAGCAAACATCATTGAACATACAGAGAAAAGAGTCGGCCCGAGAATTGAACCCTAGTGGCACCCCCATAGAGACTGCCAGAGGACCGGACAGCATGCCCTCCGATTTGACACACTGAACTCTGTCTGCAAAGTAATTGGTGAACCAGGCAAGGCAGTCATCCGAAAACCGAGGCTGTTTGTCTGCCGATAAGAATTTGGTGATTGACAGAGTCGAAAGCCTTGGCGAGGTCGATGAAGACGGCTGCACAGTACTGTCTTTTATCGATGGCGGTTATGATATCATTTAGTACCTTGAGTGTGGCTGAGGTCACCCCGTGACCGGCTCGGAAACTTTTTGCACAGCGGAGAGAAGGTATGGGATTCGAAGATGGTCAGTGACCTAACTTTAATAATAAGGTGTATTACCACAACTGACCGACCTCAGTTCATCTTTCAATCACCCACGGGGTATAACCAATGAGGTGATGGCAAGTGGATATATGCTTCTATAAACCAATGAGGAGATGGGAGAGGCATGACTTCCACCACGTTAAGCGTCACAAATAGAACTGACTTCTATTTTAGTGCTTGGCAATGCAGACGCTCCTTGGTGCGTGCGAGCAGTGTGGGTGCAATGATTGAACAACATGTATGTGTACATTTATTTTGCAACGCTCGGTGTGGTCAGCATGTTAGCCAGCTACAGATCTAACTTCAGCTACATTTCCATGTCCCTCCTCTCCAGGAGAGTCAATACTGGCCACAACCACCTCACAGCAGCACCTAGAACTATGGTCGTTCTCCTCCGCCCGCTCCTTCCCTCTCCCTCCCTCCCTCCTCAGCTCGGTCCCTCCTCTCCCTTCATCGGTCTCTCGCTCCCTCCACCCCCTCCCTCCGCTCAGTCCATCCCTCTCGGTCCCTCCCCTCCCTCCACTCAGACCCTCCCTCTCTCCCTCCCCCGTCTCTCTCTCTCTCTCCCCCAGTCTCTCCCTCTCCCCCAGTCTCTCTCTCTCGCATGTCCCCCCCATCTCCCTCTTCCCCCGTCCCCCATCTCTCCCCCCTCACTCTCTCTCTCCCCTCGAATGTCTCTCTCTCTCTCCCCCGTCTCTCTCTCTCTCCATGTCTCCCCTCTCTCTCTCTCTCCCCGTCTCTCTCTCTCTCTCTCCCCCGTCTCTCTCTCTCCCCCTCTCTCTCTCTCCCCCCCGTCTCTCTCTCCCCCGTCTCTCTCTCCCCCCGTCTCTCTCTCCCCCGTCTCTCTCCCCCCCCGTCTCGCTCTCCCCCTGTCTCTCTCCCCGTGTCTCTCTCTTTCTCCCCCACCAGTCTCTCTCTCTCCCCCACCAGTCTCTCTCCCCCACCCGTCTCTCTCTCTCCATCTCCCCCCCCCGTCTCTCTCTCTCCCCCACCCCCCGTCTCCTCCCCCCGTCTCCCTCTCCCTCCCCCCACCCCGTCTCTCCCCCGTCTCTCTCTCCCCCCCACCCGTCTCTCTCTCCCCAGTCTCGCTCTCCCAGTCTCCCTCCATCTCTCCCAGTCTCCCTCTCCCAGTCTCCCTCTCCCAGTCTCCCTCTCCCCGTCTCCCTCTCCCAGTCTCCCTCTCCCAGTCTCCCTCTCCCAGTCTCCCTCTCCCCGTCTCCCTCCCCCCGTCTCTCTCTCCCCGTCTCTCTCTCCCGTCTCTCTCTCCCGTCTCTCTCTCCCCCTCTCTCCCAGTCTCTCTCCCCCCCGTCAATCTCTCTCCCCCCACCAGTCTCTCTCTCTCCCCCCCCGTCTCTCTCTCCCCCCACCCGTCTCTCTCTCTCCCCACCCGTCTCTCTCTCTCCCCCCACCCGTCTCTCTCTCTCCCCCCACCCGTCTCTCTCTCTCTCCTGTCTCTCTCTCTCCTCTCTCTCTCTCTCTCCTGTCTCTCTCTCTCTCCTGTCTCTCTCTCTCTCCCCTGTCTCTCTCTCTCCTGTCTCTCTCTCTCTCCTGTCTCTCTCTCTCTCCTGTCTCTCTCTCTCTCCTGTCTCTCTCTCTCCTGTCTCTCTCTCCCCTGTCTCTCTCTCCCCTGTCTCTCTCTCCCCATCTCTCTCTCCCCCTCTCTCTCACAAACAGTTTAATTAGTCATTCATTAAAAAAAGAATATCCTCTCATTTACAAAAGGCAATGGAAGGTTTGTGTTTTACTGGAAGTTTGAACCAGACGCCAATTTAATTGACAGTCTCAACCTCAAATTGGGTCATTTTGTTGCTCTTAGTGACGAATGCATACGCGAGCTGCCCTTCAGCAGTGTCCCGGGCCCAATGTGGACTCCTCTGTGGTCCAGAGTAATTGAATGGAAAATAAGAAGTCACTTTGCTTTACTTCACCAATTAGAGATGTGTTAAACCCCAGCCAGATTAGGATATGGGGAAAATTGCTGCTCTTTTGGGGTGTTTTTAGTTCAGAGAAAAGTCTAGAATGGAGGAAAATTAAAGCTATAGTGTAGTGTTGCTATACTTACTAACTTCCCCAACTATACTAACCTCCTCAAGTCTCTCCTTGTCCTTCATCAGAGCAGACAGAGTGTCCTTCAGTTCTTTCAGCGCACGCCCCTTCTCAGCCACCTGACTCTGTAAGAGGGAGACAGTCAGGAGACATGGAGGAGACAGTCAGGAGACATGGAGGAGACAGTCAGGAGACAAGGAGGAGACAGTCAGGAGACACGGAGGAGACAGTCAGGAGACATGGAGGAGACAGTCAGGAGACATGGAGGAGACATGGAGGAGACAGACAGGAGACATGGAGGAGACAGACAGGAGACATGGAGGAGACAGGCAGGAGACAGACAGGAGACATGGAGGAGACAGTCAGGAGACATGGAGGAGACAGACAGGAGACAGACAGGAGACATGGAGGAGACATGGAGGAGACAGTCAGGAGACATGGAGGAGACATCAATTTAAGATTATGGGTGTTGAGAAAATTATTTGATATCAAATAAACATCAGACTCATCTTAGTTACTTTGTCAAAAAGTACACTTGAAAGCAGAACTCATTTTTCCCTTCATGGAGTTTTAACCTCTAGTGACAAACAATGAATTGATAGCAGCTATAAAAGGGCCTTAACAGTTCCTGTTCAGACAGTAGATTTACACCAGGAGGGACTTCAGACCAGAACATGCCGTTTGAATTCCACAGAGACACTGAACAAAGCCAACTCCTGCATTAGTCAGGCAACAGGAGTCCTCAGTCCAACCCCGTCCCTGGCTATCTCCGTGGGTGTGTCCCAAACGGCACACTATTCTCTATATAGTGCAATACTGTTGTCCAAAGCCCTACAGGCCCTGGTCTAGTGCACTATACAAGGATAGGGTCCCATTTGGGACACAACTTTAGAGTCCGAAACCTGGCGGTCTCCAGAACTCACATAAAGAATAATAAAGCCTTCCTCTGGACAGGTTCTGCCCATCAACACAACTGTCCCTGGAGTTGGCCTTCAACTGGACTGATATCTATTTATCTGCTCTGATTCTAGCCTGTTCCCAGACCTGTGTGTGCTTTGGCATGACTATGATAAGTCAGAGGAGATGGCTACATCACTATCACATCCAGATCTGGGACCAGGCTATATCATGGCATGACAATGATAGGGAGGGGAGGTTGGATAAAACATTCTGATCTGGGACCAGGCTATATCATGGCATGACAATGATAGGGAGAGGAGGTTGGATAAAACATTCTGATCTGGGACCAGGCTATATCATGGCATGACAATGATAGGGAGAGGAGGTTGGATAAAACATTCTGATCTGGGACCAGGCTATATCATGGCATGACAATGATAGGGAGAGGAGGTTGGATAAAACATTCTGATCTGGGACCAGGCTATATCATGGCATGACAATGATAGGGAGAGGAGGTTGGATAAAACATTCTGATCTGGGACCAGGCTATATCATGGCATGACAATGATAGGGAGAGGAGGTTGGATAAAACATTCTGATCTGGGACCAGGCTATATCATGGCATGACAATGATAGGGAGAGGAGGTTGGATAAAACATTCTGATCTGGGACCAGGCTATATCATGGCATGACAATGATAGGGAGAGGAGGTTGGATAAAACATTCTGATCTGGGACCAGGCTATATCATGGCATGACAATGATAGGGAGAGGAGGTTGGATAAAACATTCTGATCTGGGACTAGGCTATATCATGGCATGACAATGATAGGGAGAGGAGGTTGGATAAAACATTCTGATCTGGGACTAGGCTATATCATGGCATGACAATGATAGGGAGAGGAGGTTGGATAAAACATTCTGATCTGGGACCAGGCTATATCATGGCATGACAATGATAGGGAGAGGAGGTTGGATAAAACATTCTGATCTGGGACTAGGCTATATCATGGCATGACAATGATAGGGAGAGGAGGTTGGATAAAACATTCTGATCTGGGACCAGGCTATATCATGGCATGACAATGATAGGGAGAGGAGGTTGGATAAAACATTCTGATCTGGGACCAGGCTATATCATGGCATGACAATGATAGGGAGAGGAGGTTGGATAAAACATTCTGATCTGGGACCAGGCTTCTCATCACTTGAACTATCTAGCTCTCCAGGACTGGAGTAGGAGAGTCCTGCTGGTCTGGTCCCAGACCTGTCTGTAACCCTACTCTACACTGACCTGGTAGTGATTCTCCTAGCCTGGTCCCAGACCTGTCTGTAACCCTACTCTACACTGACCTGGTAGTGATTCTCCTAGCCTGGTCCCAGACATGTCAGTTTTGGGTTTGAGGAAACAGAAGCTCAACTGACCTTATATGATCCTCCTCTGGTGATCTCAGATCTGTGTACTGCTCTACATAGTCTGTACCTGGTAGTAGCCCTCCTAGACTGGTATCTACAGAATCTATGGTCTTCCTCAGCTGATCTCAGACCTGTCTATAGTACTGCTCTACAATGTACCTTATAGCGGTCCTCCTCGGCTGATCTCAGACCTGTCTGTAGTACTGCTCTACAATGTACCTTATAGCGGTCCTCCTCGGCTGATCTCAGACCTGTCTGTAGTACTGCTCTACAATGTACCTTATAGCGGTCCTCCTCGGCTGATCTCAGACCTGTCTGTAGTACTGCTCTACAATGTACCTTGTAGCGGTCCTCCTCGGCTGATCTCAGACCTGTCTGTAGTACTGCTCTACAATGTACCTTGTAGCGGTCCTCCTCGGCTGATCTCAGACCTGTCTGTAGTACTGCTCTACAATGTACCTTATAGCGGTCCTCCTCGGCTGATCTCAGACCTGTCTATAGTACTGCTCTACAATGTACCTTGTAGCGGTCCTCCTCGGCTGATCTCAGACCTGTCTGTAGTACTGCTCTACAATGTACCTTATAGCGGTCCTCCTCGGCTGATCTCAGACCTGTCTGTAGTACTGCTCTACAATGTACCTTGTAGCGGTCCTCCTCGGCTGATCTCAGACCTGTCTGTAGTACTGCTCTACAATGTACCTTATAGCGGTCCTCCTCGGCTGATCTCAGACCTGTCTATAGTACTGCTCTACAATGTACCTTGTAGCGGTCCTCCTCGGCTGATCTCAGACCTGTCTGTAGTACTGCTCTACAATGTACCTTATAGCGGTCCTCCTCGGCTGATCTCAGACCTGTCTGTAGTACTGCTCTACAATGTACCTTGTAGCGGTCCGTCTCCTCGGTTGCCAGCTGCAGCTTCAGGCTGCCATTGGTCTTCAGCTGCTCCCTCAGCTTCACCTCCATCTTGGCCAGCTCATCAGCAAACATGCAGCTACGCTCCTTCTCCTCCTAGAGAGACAACACTCTGGTCACAACATGCAGCTACTCTCCTTCTCCTCCTAGAGAGACAACACTCTGGTCACAACATGCAGCTACGCTCCTTCTCCTCCTAGAGAGACAACACTCTGGTCACAACATGTAGCTACTCTCCTCCTAGAGAGACAACACTCTGGTCACAACATGTAGCTACTCTCCTTCTCCTCCTAGAGAGACAACACTCTGGTCACAACATGCAGCTACGCTCCTTCTCCTCCTAGAGAGACAACACTCTGGTCACAACATGCAGCTACTCTCCTTCTCCTCCTAGAGAGACAACACTCTGGTCACAACATGCAGCTACTCTCCTTCTCCTAGAGAGACAACACTCTGGTCACAACATGCAGCTACACTCCTTCTCCTCCTAGAAAGACAACACTCTGGTCACAACATGCAGCTACTCTCCTTCTCCTCCTAGAGAGACAACACTCTGGTCACAATATGTAGCTACTCTCCTTCTCCTCCTAGAGAGACAACACTCTGGTCACAACATGCAGCTACGCTCCTTCTCCTCCTAGAGAGACAACACTCTGGTCACAACATGCAGCTACTCTCCTTCTCCTCCTAGAGAGACAACACTCTGGTCACAACATGTAGCTACTCTCCTTCTCCTCCTAGAGAGACAACACTCTGGTCACAACATGCAGCTACGCTCCTTCTCCTCCTAGAGAGACAACACTCTGGTCACAACATGCAGCTACTCTCCTTCTCCTCCTAGAGAGACAACACTCTGGTCACAACATGTAGCTACTCTCCTTCTCCTCCTAGAGAGACAACACTCTGGTCACAACATGCAGCTACACTCCTTCTCCTCCTAGAGAGACAACACTCTGGTCACAACATGTAGCTACTCTCCTTCTCCTTCTAGAGAGACAACACTCTGGTCACAATATGTAGCTACTCTCCTTCTCCTCCTAGAGAGACAACACTCTGGTCACAACATGCAGCTACGCTCCTTCTCCTCCTAGAGAGACAACACTCTGGTCACAACATGCAGCTACACTCCTTCTCCTCCTAGAGAGACAACACTCTGGTCACAACATGTAGCTACTCTCCTTCTCCTCCTAGAGAGACAACACTCTGGTCACAACATGTAGCTACTCTCCTTCTCCTCCTAGAGAGACAACACTCTGGTCACAACATGCAGCTACGCTCCTTCTCCTCCTAGAGAGACAACACTCTGGTCACAACATGCAGCTACACTCCTTCTCCTCCTAGAGAGACAACACTCTGGTCACAACATGTAGCTACTCTCCTTCTCCTCCTAGAGAGACAACACTCTGGTCACAACATGCAGCTACTCTCCTTCTCCTCCTAGAGAGACAACACTCTGGTCACAATATGCAGCTACTCTCCTCCTAGAGAGACAACACTCTGGTCACAATATGTAGCTACTCTCCTTCTCCTTCTAGAGAGACAACACTCTGGTCACAACATGCAGCTACTCTCCTCCTAGAGAGACAACACTCTGGTCACAATATGTAGCTACTCTCCTTCTCCTCCTAGAGAGACAACACTCTGGTCACAACATGCAGCTACTCTCCTCCTAGAGAGACAACACTCTGGTCACAATATGTAGCTACTCTCCTTCTCCTCCTAGAGAGACAACACTCTGGTCACAACATGTAGCTACGCTCCTTCTCCTCCTAGAGAGACAACACTCTGGTCACAACATGCAGCTACTCTCCTTCTCCTTCTAGAGAGACAACAACACTCTGGTCACAACATGCAGCTACTCTCTTTATCCTTCTAGAGAGACAACACTCTGGTCACAACATGCAGCTACTCTCCTTCTCCTCCTAGAGAGACAACACTCTGGTCACAACATGTAGCTACTCTCCTTCTCCTCCTAGAGAGACAACACTCTGGTCACAATATGTAGCTACTCTCCTTCTCCTCCTAGAGAGACAACACTCTGGTCACAATATGTAGCTACTCTCCTTCTCCTCCTAGAGAGACAACACTCTGGTCACAACATGCAGCTACTCTCCTTCTCCTCCTAGAGAGACAACACTCTGGTCACAACATGCAGCTACTCTCCTCCTAGAGAGACAACACTCTGGTCACAATATGTAGCTACTCTCCTTCTCCTCCTAGAGAGACAACACTCTGGTCACAATATGTAGCTACTCTCCTTCTCCTTCTAGAGAGACAACACTCTGGTCACAACATGCAGCTACTCTCCTTATCCTCCTAGAGAGACAACACTCTGGTCACAATATGTAGCTACTCTCCTTCTCCTTCTAGAGAGACAACACTCTGGTCACAACATGCAGCTACTCTCCTTCTCCTCCTAGAGAGACAACACTGGTCACAACATGCAGCTACTCTCCTTATCCTTCTAGAGAGACAACACTCTGGTCACAACATGCAGCTACTCTCCTTCTCCTCCTAGAGAGACAACAACACTCTGGTCACAACATGCAGCTACTCTCCTTATCCTCCTAGAGAGACAACAACACTCTGGTCACAACATGCAGCTACGCTCCTTCTCCTCCTAGAGAGACAACACTCTGGTCACAACATGCAGCTACTCTCCTTCTCCTCCTAGAGAGACAACAACACTCTGGTCACAACATGCAGCTACTCTCTTTATCCTTCTAGAGAGACAACACTCTGGTCACAACATGTAGCTACTCTCCTTCTCCTCCTAGAGAGACAACACTCTGGTCACAATATGTAGCTACTCTCCTTCTCCTCCTAGAGAGACAACACTCTGGTCACAATATGTAGCTACTCTCCTTCTCCTCCTAGAGAGACAACACTCTGGTCACAACATGCAGCTACTCTCCTCCTAGAGAGACAACACTCTGGTCACAATATGCAGCTACTCTCCTTCTCCTCCTAGAGAGACAACACTCTGGTCACAATATGTAGCTACTCTCCTTCTCCTCCTAGAGAGACAACACTCTGGTCACAATATGTAGCTACTCTCCTTCTCCTCCTAGAGAGACAACACTCTGGTCACAACATGTAGCTACTCTCCTTCTCCTCCTAGAGAGACAACACTCTGGTCACAATATGTAGCTACTCTCCTTCTCCTCCTAGAGAGACAACACTCTGGTCACAATATGTAGCTACTCTCCTTCTCCTCCTAGAGAGACAACACTCTGGTCACAACATGCAGCTACTCTCCTCCTAGAGAGACAACACTCTGGTCACAATATGTAGCTATTCTCCTTCTCCTCCTAGAGAGACAACAGTCTGGTCACAACATGCAGCTACTCTCCTTCTCCTCCTAGAGAGACAACAACACTCTGGTCATCAACGGTTTCTATTCAAACCAGAACCTCTTGGAAGTGAGGAAAAACTGTCACCTTTGGGGAAACAGTGTTCTCTTTCTATATTTTTTGATTGATTGGTTGCTCTGGTCGACTATGCAAGAACTGGTGACAATATGATGACACCAGACAGGAAGCCAAGAAGAGTTCTTACACTCAGCATCTGTTTGCATTTCCTGTACTTGTCGCTCCTGTCAGACGCCTCTCTGCTGAAACCTTTGAGTTTCTCCTGGATGATGGCCTCCAGCATGGGGTCAGCAGAACCTGGACTCCCTGGGGACACACAGGACTGACCGTTACTGACCCATCAATAGGTTTAACATCAAGGACCAAGAAAGTGTTTTATCCTCTGGGATCAAATGCACATCTTGTCTGATGGAAGTGTTATTTTGACCCCTAATTCAACTCTGTTCAATTGACTTTAAATCAAACATTTAGCAAGTAAACCAGACCTGACAGGTTTACAACAAAGGAGGACATGTTTTAATTCAGGGTTTGTATCTGGTAGTAATATGTGAGGGGAATGTGTGTGTACCTGGAACAGAGATGTCTGGACTGACAGACAGAGGGACAGCCATGGTCTCAGCTGCTGGGTTCTTCCTCAGTTCCTAGACACAAACAATATGAAGACACATGTTGATGTGTGTGTGTGTGTGTGTGTGTGTGTGTATATCCATGCCTGTGTGTGTGTCTGTGTATCCATGCCTGTGTGTGTGTGTATCTGTGTATCCATGCCTGTGTGTGTGTGTGTGTGTGTGTGTGTGTGTGTGTGTGTGTGTGTGTCCATGCCTGTGTGTGTGTGTGTATCCATGCCTGTGTGTGTGTGTATCCATGCCTGTGTGTGTGTGTGTGTGTGTATCCATGCCTGTGTGT